>NC_090933.1:435796202-436058702 GCF_040938575.1 Ambystoma mexicanum | reverse complement strand
CGTGGCTCCTTTTTAGCAGCACTGTGCTGGAATGAGGCTGCTTCAGTGCCTTGAAGTGGGTGTTGAACAGAAGGAAGCAAGCACTGTTTCGGGTGTTTGGCGGCACTAATACATGTCTTTTTTCTGCTTAGGAAACAACTATTGATTTCTTTTTCGGCTCTGTTAAGACACAAGTGAAGATGACTGCATTAAGCCACAAAATCCCCACTGGACAAGCCCCCGTGTTGTACCTCCAAATCTGAAGCTCTGGTGTTGGTCGCTTATAGGTCACCTTTGGTAGATGCTTTTCAGACTTTGATCATGGCAATGCTTCTGCAAATTAGCATGGAAGAACTGGTAGGTCACTGAGACAAGAGTCTATGAAAAACGAGGCTCATGTAACGTATGGAGGATATCGATTTACCCTACTGATTTTCCCATAAAACAAGAACACCGACTCCAAGCACAATTGCTTAGCTGGTCACATCCAAAGCAGCACACATCTAATCTGTGAGGGTCGGCTCTGATCTGGTGCCAAATAGCAAATGCAGGAGGACAGCCTGTTGTCCTGATGTGCCAGAAACATGTATGAGCATGAATCTGCATGAACTGTGGAATCCTAGTGCCTGACTCCTTAGCCAAGGTTGCATTGCAGGATGTGGGAGGCGCCACTCTTGCACTCCGGCTGCTAAATGGTTGCTATGCATGAAGTGCTTTGATCTTCTCCTGTCGGTATACGTTCCCTGGTGGAAGGAAGCGGTGCTTTTGGACCCATATCACAATATTGACAATAGAGCTTCTAGCCAGGATTGTGAAGAAGTCCTAGCTATTACTCAAGAATTGTGAGATTAATACCCTACCATGATTTTGCTTTTTATTTGTGTTACAATTTTAGATCGTAAGTTCGTTCTGTGGCCCCCTGCTGCCACAAAGTCCTAAGGACTTCTTAGCATTTCTTATTTGTCTAGGGACACTCGGCTTCCTGAGGATGAGGACTGCAAAGATGCATAGTATGTTTCTATTTCGGATATGTGTAGGCGAATAGCCAGATGCTGTTAACCTGTGCAATATTATTAGAACACCTTTGGTCATCCAATGTTCTTTCAGCACATACACTGTAGTCATCAGGCAAGACCTTGGATCCTGATTTGACCTACCAATAGTGTTTCACTCAGATTATCAGCGGAAACTAAAGGTTCGTTCATTGTCTCTGGAGAATTTAAAAATAGGGCCAAGACCTAGTTTGGCAGCTCTTTGGTTAAAGGTCATTTTGCTTCTTAGATGAAATTTGTGTCGGAACCGACACTAATCAAGCTTGTACTTTAGAAAAAAAGTCGAAGACCACATTTTTATCTGCAACTCTAATGGATCATAGAGTGGGACAAACTTGTAGATTGCAATTTTTCCCTGTTTATGTATTTGACCAGCATGCATTGCACATGTTTGTAAGCTTGCTAATAGGTTTATCATCGGCGGCATGAATGTGTCTGATCTGAAAAATCAATATTGCATTCAACATATGTGCTTAATTATGCCCCCGCCTGTACTATTGTACCTCGCTTTTCTATCCTGTTTAACCTGCATTTTGTACATTGATTTACCTAGAGTTTCCCTTTCAGTGCTGTGCAGTGGCAATTCAATGGGCCTCACTGCATCTTCGAGGCGTTCTGCCCCTTTGCTTGCATGACGCAGGTACTGCTCTGCTCGTGTGTACGATACTATGCTTCTCCCGTGTTTTGCGCGGAGTTTGTAACCTCACCGTTACACAAATCTGGAGATGTTTAAATGCAGTCATGCTGCCTAATCTTTAGTGGTTCAGCGCTATGGAATGTGCTGGCATCACATGAATAAAGCATAATAGCTGCAGTGCTTATTTCTCTCGCTGAGACATCTGCCAAAGCTCTCTGCTTGTCACCAACCGAGGCAGCCATGGCTTTCTTGAGATTACGCATTTTTAGTTTGTCTTGACCAGTATTTAGGGATCTAAACTCCAGGGGATCGCCTGGCTTGGAATCCCAGGCTGCAAAGATTGATCTTTCCTTTTGAAAAACACGGGCATGTGTGTTGCATTAGAATTCACCTTTTCCCTCTACAACACTATTGTCTTGTGTATAGCTTATTTTAATAGTCAAAATTCTGGTTGCATACAAATGCATGAATTGTGAGCCAAGGAGAGTCACCTAATGTGATGTTAAACTGTGTTCTATTAGGTGGTCTTTGTATAGCACTTAACAGCCATTGTCATGCCCTCAAAGCACTCGGGGTTGCCTGTCAGCTCAACAGACCATTCTCGGAACATTGCATGGTACCGCGTGCATTGCAAGTGCCTGAACATGGCAATGACTTTGCCATTGAGTGTAATACTGTAACAGTATATTAAGCAACGTCGATGTGCTGGATAGCTGGCGCTGCATATTTAGCTGTTTCAGAGAATAAGCACGAGAACACAATTTGGGTGTGGGACTCTGACAAGTATGTAGGAACAAAGCATTAAAAGTTGAAGTGGGCGGTGTTTATCAACGCGACAATCTACCCCCAGAGGAACTGATTGCAACAGTACATTACATTACATGTATATTTGCATAAGTCTGGTTAATTAGACTGCATTTCCTTATAGTTCCCCGAGTCTGTTTTTTAGTGGTATTCTATCTTCCGGGTTCTTGAAACTTTTTCATGCTTCGTCTTCAGACATGCATGGCCCCTCCTACTTGCTGTTTCCATTTTCACTTCCTCGTTTCTTTACCCGTGTTCACCAACTGTTGCGCTTTTTTTCGTTTTGGGGCCATGGATTTGAGAGGTGCATGTAGGTCAAGTGCTTTGAGGAGCATGGTATTGTAACGGCTGGCGAGTGACAGTGGCCGGGTGGTCGATAGTTGGGATAGTGTGGGTAGGAGTGATTTTTTTTTTTTTGTTAAGATTACGGGTGTTGTGAACGAGGATGTTCATGGGTGGTGGTTTGGTTGGTGTGGGTGCAAGTTTAAGAAGAATTTTAACAGGTGGGGGGTGTTGGCGGTAATAGAAAGGTTGGTGTTGTGGTTATAATCCAATCAAGAATGTGACCTTTGTGGGTAGGTGTGGTCACTTTTTGGGTGAGTTTCATTTCAGAGAGTTGTCTGGAGCTGCAGCTTTTTTTTATGTCAAGGGTCATTAAACCCCAGGTTGAAGTCCCCTGGCAGGATGAGTTAGTATTATGTTTAATCCTGCATTATCATGTCCTCCTTAATGCAAGGTTGTGCATTAAGGAATGCCCGTTTAGTTGTGTGTTGGTGGTGGAGGTTGCAGGGGGGGCTGTTGGGTGGGGGGTGGTGGGAGAGCCTGTAAGGTGGAAGGCTGAGCTGGGGTATGGTACGTGAAGATGCTGCTTGTCCTAAAGGGCCTAATGCTGACAGGTGGCCAGTAGGAGAGTGGGGTTGTTGCGGGAGCGTAATTTGAGGCACTTAGGGGATCGCAGGCAAGGGTTGGTGGGTGTGGGTCTGGTAGTGAGATGTATATGTTGTTGTAGTAGGGGGTAAACGTGGGGAGCAGTGTTAAGTGCGGGAGGAAGGGGTGGGTTTGGCTAAGCGGTTAGGGGGTGTAGAATGAGGGAGTAGGATGAGGGGTAAGAAGCAGATGGGAGTGGGGTGTCTATGGGGTGGTGAATGGCTAGCAAGGGGTAGCTGTGAAGCATGGTGAGGAGCATGTAGGACTTGTTTGCGGCAGCAAGAAGTAGGTGGGAGGAGGGAGATATTGCGGGGAGAACACAGAGCGCTGCTGAAGCACATATTGTGCCTGTTAGAACTTGTTGAAGCAGTAGAACGCTTACCTTCATCCAGATGTTCCAAGTGCAGCCAGGCATTAGTCTCCTGTGCAGGAGGTTATGTTGTGGTGGGGGCGGGGCTGAAACGATCTGAGGTGGCAGCTTTGGTGTGTGAGGCGAGGGAGGTGGGTAGGGTGCCTCCAGGCGAGGGGGGTATCCCTGGTAGTAGTGTGGGGGAGTGGGGTGTTTGGTGATGGTGTAGGATGCCTTTCTCGGACAGGCCTTAGTTGTGGGCCTTGATGGTGGGCTGGCTTTGCCTGCTGGCGGCTTTCCACATGTGGGTGATTCATTCAAATATCAATTTGGTGACACCCTTCTAAAAAGAAGTTTACACCCCTTAAGAAATCTATATGTGGGAACACATCTTGACATTGATGGTCTCAAAGAAAATTCAGTCAAACAATCTTCAGCAGAGAATTATGCTTTTAAACCTAGATCAACCCTAAAATCAGAATGTGAAGCAATTTTTTTTCTAAATCAAGTTTAAAGCGAAACAATTAACTTAGGTTTTTTTCAGAAACCATTAACAACTATTGGCATCCGAGAAATATGCTTAATTTATAATATGTTTTGCAAATTGTTATGATTGACACTGTCTATGACAATTTGTTGCTGGCTTGTGCATAAATGCTCATTGACTGCCTCTTGCATGATGTTGAATTTGTTGTAAATAATGCAAAGATTTTTGGTTTCTTTTGGAATGTTGGAACAGTGGAGCCTAACTCGCTATTTTCAGGGAATCTGTTTCACCCCCAATAAATACCATTTCCATCTTTTCAGTGCAGAATAGATTTCAATGACTGACTATAGGGGAATCAAAGGACTTGTTGTGCCATATTTCTATTTGAGATGCCTAAAGATTCCATAGAACATAAATTGCAGGAAAAAAGTCTTATGATGTTGTTAGATAGGATTTAAATCTTAGTGCACAGTGTATGTGATTTAGGACTATGTTCCCTTTTTAGTGGCATCCTTTTAAACATGATTCCCAAAATACCTTTGATTGCTATATGGGATTTCATTGTTTCAATGGAAACATGCCTAAATAATCTGTGGTCATGGGTACTTACTTTGTTTGTCTTTCAAAGGCCCAGCATAGTCAATGACACCCACTGGCCTGAGGCAACTCCATCAGGTAAGATCTCCCCCAAGCCTGTGCATCAACTATAAAATCCCTCTCCGGTAATCTGGTCTTGCTTTGAAAAGGCTTTCCCAACAGCTGCATCCAGTTGTAATCCAAATCTGCTTCTGTGCTGTTGGACTGGCTCTCTTGCTTCCCCGTTTTCCCAAACCTCTTTCTTCCCATGTGTTTCAGCTTAGATACCCCGCAAACCGCACCCTTCAGGGGATGGTAAGCACTGCTGATTCCTAACGGTTTATTGATAAACCACGCTCAACACATGGAGTTCCTTCTCTCCCTACTTAGGTGGTTATGCAACAAACTGTTTAACAGATTCATTTTTTTTAGCCCCATCTCAGACACATCATGCCCTTGGATCCCTCTCCCCGGGACCAACCATGAGCCAAGAGCCAGGCTGGTGTACAGGAAATATATTGGTATTTATTTAAATTCACAGTAATAGAAATTAGCCCGAAAATATCAAAAACACCACTTAATCTGTGGCACGACACAATCAACTTCTCTCAGCATAAATGAATCTCAAAAGTGAGTTCAAAAGAACACAGACACAATTCGTTCTGCAAATTTCACTTCACAAAATAATTACACTGATCAATAACAAAGGCACTATGGCTATAGTTTCGGCGCACGTTGGGAAGTGAGCTTTGTTAATTTCGAATTTTAACAAAATTCACCCCGTAGTGTTCTGTCAAATGAGGAATTAAATTAATATTTATGGTTACATAGGTCAAGGATCTACACAGTTTTGCCCCCTCCCACTATAAAGGGAATGGATTCAAGGAAAGCAAACTTCCCCACCTTTTGGTTTCCCAGGGCTCAGTTCTACCTGCAAAGCAAGCCTCTGTTTAAGATTCAGGAAAGACAGCTGCATCTCAGGACACCCTGGAAAGATAGGGCGTGGTCTCGTCACTACACTCTCAAAGATGGCCGCCCACTCTCCTCCATAGGACCCAGTCAGCTTTGAGGCTTTTCTAGAGATAGACCGCTACACCCAGATGCACTCTCAGCAGTCTCCTCTGGTGTCTCCTTACAGCTGTCAGATGGTAAGTTTCAGCAGCCTTCCTGACAGTCTCTTCTCTCAGTCTTCCTGCTTGTTCTGTCTGTCCTAGTGTAGTCTCCCTTATATAGCAGCAATGACACCAACAATTTTACAATCTTGGGGAAGTACCCTGCAATAAACACTGCTACTAGGATTGGACAGTTGCCCTTCCCGCTCCTCCCAAACCCAGCCCCCAAGTCAGGATTAGTTTAGGGGTTTGGAGCAACATATCGCAAGTCCCATTCGTCATCCTCCTTTGTTCTCCTTTCAACTTTTTGGCAAAAACGTGTTATGTGCCACAACTTCATAATTTTACTAGCAACTGCCAGACTAAATATATTTTGTGTTTCGGCTAATCATGGGGAATTAGATAAGCCGACCACCAAATCTGTGTCATGTAGCACGCCCATGTGGCACCTTTCTGCCGTTCATAAAAAGCACAACGTTATGAACATGTAAGTTATTAAGCATAGCTCTAATTTCAATTTTGACCTGCTCACAAACTCTCACATTTGAAACTTGTTCAGATCAGCCAGAAGCCTAGTTTAACTGGCCCTTATAATTCCCACAGTTACAGGAATATGAATTTTATATCGCCAAAATTACCTGGAAATGACATAAAAAAATAGAACATAGATGAAATCCATCCGCCTTATGATGGCTGAGAAAAAGGCCTAAATGATGATAGTCCTTATAAATAAATTGTGAGTTTTCATGTGGGACAAATAGTCCTGCTACCGTTTCCAGGCTACTTGTTTTCACTGGGCAGCCTGTACCTTTATCAGTCTCCTTTGTGTCGGAAGCTTGCTCTTTGAAGTGGGTGCCCCCATTTTCACAAACATTAGTCGTGCTGCAGCCAAGGATGACTTTTCTTGAAGTGCCTGCTTTCAGAGCCAGAAGGTCTGGAGAACACTGAATTTTGGTGCCTTTAGGAGGACATGTTATTGTGGTTTATCATTAGATGGGAGATGTGACAACCAGGCTAGAAGTGGGAGATCGCCTTGTGAAGTTTTGCCCACAGTCAGCAAAAGGGTCTGCCTGGGGCTGACATTGTTTTCTTGAAGACAAAGTGGCCCTTCAAATGTCACTGGAGTTTTCTTGGTGAAACATTGCTCTTTGTCAAACCACACATCCTGTTTTGTTTTCCTGACATTTTCCTGTGAGCAGTGATCTATTTTTTTTTTCACTTTCAATTTTTCAAAAACTGTTTTTATTTGCACACCCATGTCGCTATTTCCCGCCTTTCATGTGACCTAGGCTAAATGGGCATCTGTTCTCTGTTCCACTAGGGTTTGCCCTGAAAAGTCATTGTCACTTATGGAATGCTTTTAGCATTTTGGGCCTGGTAGACTTAGTGACTTGGGGTCATTTGAAATCGATAGGTTTTTGGGTCATTTTTGCCACACAGAATCAGTCAATAATTGTAAAGTTTAACAGTCAAGTGAGGTAGATGATAATCTAAGAACACTCCATGTTTTGAAGTTCAATACATGTATTTATAAGCATGGGACCTGAGCACAAACGATTTTATAAGAGTATCTTAGACAATGGGGTTTCCCCATTATATTGACCTGTATGTCATGTAGATGCCTCTTCAGCAAATTAGTTTTAACGGATCTGTTTAAACAAACATTCTTCCCACAGTTTTCTTAATAAATTGGGGTTTCCTTTAGACAAAAGAACACTACTTTTGCAAAAACACACATTTGATTGTTATCATATTATAAAACCTGTACTTTGATACATTTACTTTCAGCAGGGGTATTGCTAGGTTTGGAAAAGATCTGGGGCTATGCTAATTTTGGGACTGTCGCCTAGCTAGCCTTTCTGGTTGTAGCCCCTCAGCTTCTATCTGGGGCTACAACCAAAATACCCGGGGCCATAGCACCCTCAGCCTGCCCCCCTAGCAACGCCTGTGACTTTCAGCATACATACATAGCTTGTTTTTTGTAGATATGAATGACTGGTGAATTTTGTTTTTACTTTGCCCTGTTAGTTTAACATTCATTACTTTCATTACTTGCTATTTAAGTGTAAAGTATTCAGACCGTGTGTGATTTAATTGAAATATTTATATTCAATCAAATAATGTATTGGAGTAGACAATCTATCACTTTGGTGTACATAGAGCAAAGTACAAATATTTTCATTTTGAAAAATGTATAGAATTCAATGGGAATTCTGCAAAACAGGTGATGGCTGAAAGGTTTGGAATTAATCCTACCCTCTCGAATTGATCTGGGCAACCCCCGAGACATCGTTCTTCAGCCTGCTAAGCCATTACAGAAGGGGAAAGACCATATACAAATCAGACCTAGTCATGCCTCAAAAGGAGTAGTACAGCCCGAACTGCTAGGTCACATCCCTTCTGCAGGAGACCACAAGAATCCCCAATTCCATGGGAAATCTAGTATGTTCTCAGCATTTATCTTTTTTCATGATTTAGTTAACTGTTCTAATATGGTTGAGCGTAACATATTGTTTTTCTCTCTTGATATCTTTGATACTGATATTTTCTGCATAAACTGAGACTTTGTCCCTCAGTTCATTGTCTCAGTTTCATACAATTCTGCATAGTAATTCTCAAAACCCTTTGCAGTTTGCTTTTGATTTATAGATTCCCCATTTAGTCTTTCAGTGAAGTGATCTGAGCACAATCTAATATTTTCTTTGGTCTGTGTGCTGAAAGGTTACCAGGTTTAACCCTGTTCGCAATGCATTTCAAATTAGTATTGCTTTAGTTACTTGTGAGGACTTTAACGATTTTATTTCATTTTCTTTTTTTCTTCATCTGGGATTCATTGTGATCCCGATTGTTAGGAAACTGATTAATATTCCACCATAACTTTATTTTTAGTATAAGCCTATCTTTGTTCATCTCATACCAAGTCTGTTTCTCTTCACAAATGAAGTGTTGTTCAATTGTATTTGTTCACTTACATCCAGATCAGTGTGCAAGCTCCATGGCGGTCTCACACTGTCCTCATCCATTAACAACTATACCTTCTCTGGAGAATACAATATTTCCATAGATTCTGTATTGCACTGTTGATGTAGACAACAGAAAAATTTCAATTCTCGCGCCTTGAAACACTTGTGTATAGGCCTGTTATAAATGCCATATCATAACATATACTTTATTTGGCATTAAGAGGAATATAGTAGCAATATTACATTCTGTATAGGCAAAGCAAAAGGTGGTCCTTTTTTCACTTTTGCAGCTGAAGAGAAAGAAACAGAATAGCTGAGGTACGCTTTAGGATGGAGGAGGCGCATTGCCTTTTATTCCACAAAAACTACATACAAATTGGCAATGGCAAAAACCCAAACTTTTGAGAAATATGTATGCTTTGACTAACATGAGCACAATGAATTTATGTGATGAGGCTATTGGATGAATAAATTTCCTCATACCTACTCTGGACCGCCTTATATTCTTACTAATGGTTTGTTCATAGAATCCACCAGTCTCAGGTGGATGAAGGCCTGCTGTTACGTATCACATTGTACTAATCCAGAATGTATCAATGGACTGTTATTTTATGTATATTAAGTATTAATTTTGTTATTAAAGGATCTTGTTAGCTTGTGTCCATTTAAAGTGGGTGCAAACACTGCAATGCTGCTGGTATATAATATACCGGAGCTCAACTACCCTGCGTGGTGTGGCTTCATAATGCATTACATCACTATTTGTAACATCATAATGGAACACATACTACACAGAATTTGATTGGACTAGCTGCATGGCTAGCTCCGCCTATCATTCCATGTTCATAAAACTGGCCCTTTTGAGTAATCTGATGCCCACTGTTACCCTGCGTCTTGACACCCAGTGTTTGAGCACTGTGAACATGGATCTATTAAAACGGCTTTACACAACTAACTTTCTCTTTTTATCAAAAAACACAGAAGACACACTGCAAGTTTTACTAATACCATACCTCGAAGATTCATACCACTCATGCATTTAACGTGTTTGCAACACATTCATTTTTGAACTGGTAAAAAATGCAGATTCTTTCCTTTTGTTGAGTATCAGCAAAAGAGGATAACATGGTTGTCTTATTCTCCAAATACATGTTCACATGATTAAATTGTGCATTTCCTCCATATTCGTCACGTACTATTCAGATAAACAGAACCCCGTTTCTGAGCAGCACACAGCTTTACAATGAAACCATGCGGTACTGCAATCAGTGCTTAATTTTTATGGGGGTGTTTCCTAGGGCTCAGCTTATTACTAAGCCTCTGCACTTATGGTCTCATACACAGTTTGATTATGATGTGGTGTTTTGGCAACTTTATTATTTCAACTGCCAGTCACATAATGAGCACTTATAGAATAAGAGCAAAATATAAACAATGATTGTGTTAAAAAAAAACCACTTAAACATGTGTCTCGTGTCAAGACATGACGAATGTCATTTTGTTTTTTCATAGGCATTTGTAAATCACACTTCTGCCATAGTGAGTACATCAGTCAACCGCAATAAGCCGGTGAGAGTTGCAGCTTTAACCCCATATATGTTGACAGCATGGGGAGCAGCACTGGGTGGTGGCAACACTGGGCAGGGAGCTGCCCATCCTAATGTGTCATGGGCGTGTTCAACAATATTTGAGCCCCAGCAATCAGCACTTAAATGCAATTCCTATTCAAAATTGTATTGTGATGTGCATTTGATTGTACAAATCTCAAACTGTGTATTTCTTCTATTACAAACGTTAGCATAACTCAGATACTCGATTGGCACAGTATAAAGGCTTTATAACATACTAGAATCGAGAAAAGAAAATTAAATATAAAATGTGGTTTCCAAAGCAATATGTGGATGCATATTTTCGATATAGGGGGCATTGCAAACACAATTGCTTCTCAGCACTAGCCTGCATTTCATTGGCATATTCTTGTCCAGCAAACCGGAACGGATGTAGATGCACAACTTGCTCATAGGCTGAATTGGTTCTGGCTGCATTGGCAAACTCGTGCAGTTAGTGATTTTATACTGGTTTTTCAGAATATGAACCACCAGTATAAAAAGGACCATGCAATAGGCAGAAAGGATAGTTTGGGGGTGTGGAACATATATTGAAAACCTCTTAAAAGGTATACTTAACTTAAATGCCAGAGAACGTTTTTTTGCAATTTTGCAAAATGTAGGAAGCCCCGTTGTTATTGGAAGTGTGAACTTATGATCTGTTTCTTTAAAAAAGCACCCTACATCTTTTCGTAAAATAGGTTTCCTTGAGAAGAGGGAAGTGAAATTGCAGTCACTGGCTTTTGGCATGGTCAAAGAGAGGTTTGGGGAGCCCGCTGACATTGCCTCCAGATGTGAGCAGCCTCTATGCCCCCTTCATACAAAAAAGAAACATTGGGGAAAGGGAAGTTTTGTGCACATTTTTTTCCAGTTTGTCGACTAACGCACTGCCACAATGCTGTGTGATCATCACTTTTCCGCTCATTCTTACGGCTGGACCTTGTTCAGTTTAATGCTGTAAGTATTTTAGGAAAGAATGAGAAGGCTTGTAAGCACTTAACATTTTATTGAAATTTAATTGAATAGTTAAGGGGTGATTAAAAATCTGAAATTAACACTCTTCAGGAATTAATGATGGTCATTAAGATATAATGGGGCTGCTCACCAACAGTGCACTGGAAGGTTGGGGGATTTAAAATTGCATGGGGGTCAAGGCAGTGAAAAATGTTTATAGTCTCCCGAGCCTTGGTTGCAATTTTAGAAATGGAGAAGAAATGGTCTTTTGCTACTATGAGTAAAACTGAATGTTGTATGTGTGGTAGATTTTCTTGACATTTCATGGGTTCCCTAGTTTTCCTTTGCTTGCTTGTCAGATGCAGTTAATGGTAGCATCACATTTAATTTTCCAGGGCACCAGGTTTCTTTTTTTCTCATTGAAAACAAACCGTTTGTACCTTAGTAGTTAGTTTTATACTTCATACCAATGAACGGGTGATCAGAATGCACAATTGGTTGATGTAACCGGTTGTGATTTTTGTATATACTCAAAGCATTGTAACAATACAGTTTGTCGTTGTCAAGGTTTGAAGCAGCATTGCACTAGACACACCTTTACGGGTTTTACATCGGCTGTCACGCTGAGGCCATCGCTCATGTAATGTGTCATTTCAAAGTTCAACAGCCGACTGATACTTTGAGGACAAGATTTGCTTAAGAATAGTTGTGCTGGTGGCGTTTTGTCACTGAGGTGTTGAGGGGTGGCTTAAACACACTAATACCAAAGTTGGTTTGAGAAGGAGTCTCACCTGTGATCTTGTACAGGAGCACTTTGGTAAGCTTCTCTGATCGCCATGATGCTGTCTGTGCCTGCATACCGACATGGCGTCCCTTGGCCCTTATGACTCTTCATATTTTCCTGATGTTTCTCATATTGAATTTCAGTAGAAGTTATGCAGAATCTCTGGTCACACAGTGAGCTTTGTATGGAAGTTAATCTATGTGCCACTGAGACATGGTTCACGGCCAGCTCTGTCACAAGCTTTGACACTCTCCTCCCTGATGGCTACAAGATCCTCTCAACACCCAGATCCTCCCGGTCCGGTGGGGGGGTAGCCCTGATCTTTCCTGAGTGGATTCCTGCCTCGATCATTCCCAGTCAGACCTACTCCTCTTTTGAATGCCTTGTCTGTAGGTTTTCTCTCTCGCCTACCAATTCTCTTACTGTGGTTACCATCTACCGGTCTCCTGGTCAAATCACCTCATTTCTCTCTGAGTGGACAGACCTCTCCTCCCTCCTGGCCTCTACCACTCAACTCCTCCTCCTCAGTGACCTAAATATATATTTAGACTCTCCTTGCTCCTCCTCTGTACTCTTCCGTGACCTCTGCGACTCCCTCTCCCTTTCCATCCTCCCCTCTGGCCCGACTCACTCTGCAGGGCACACACTCGATGTCTTGATCTCCTCTGACCTCCCCCTCTCCATCCCTCTGACCACTCCTCTCTCCTGGAGCGATCACTCCCTCCTCTCATCTCATCTCTCCCTCTCTTCCCCCCAAGACAAGCCTACCCCAACACTGCCACCTACCGTCTTGGACATCCGGCCTATGAAGCGTGTGTGTCAGTTGAGGCTTTTGCCGCCACTTTCTCTCCCGCCCCCCTCCACCTTTGGCGGTCTCTCATCCTGATACAGCCCTGTCTCTGCTGTACTCTTCAATTTCTCATACGCTTGATGCTCTTGCCCCTGTCATGAGGATCCGTTTGAAGTCCAAAGCCAAGTGCAGTTCCTGGAATGACTCTGACCTAGCTACACTTAAACGTAAGTGTAGGGCAGCTGAGAGGAAATGGAGAACTTCCTGTTCATCCTCTGACAAACTGGCCTGTCGCCTGCTACAAAGACAATACCGACCCTCTGTCCTCACCAAAAAGAGAGTCCACATTCAAGCTTGTGTCTCTGCGGCATCTAACAACTCGACCAAACACTTTAAAATCTGCAGGCAGCTGGCCAACCCTGCTGCAGTCTCTACCTCTCCTGTTGCCTCCCAGGCTCTTTGCAATGCCCTTGCCTCTCACTTCATTTAATAAACCCAGGACATCCTGTCCACCCACTCCACCCACACTCATCCTCTTCCCTCTCCATCTGTGCTTGCTGACCCTCCTTTAGCCACCCTCCTGCCATCCTTCTCGTCCTTTCCTCTTTTCACCCCTGATGAGGTTGCTAGACAAGTCCGATCTATGAATGCCTCTTCAAAACAGGTTCATCCCTGTTCCTCCTAAAACCATCAAGGACCACATTGACACCCTCGCTCCGGCCCTTGCTGGTTTTTGCAACCACTCCTTTGCCTCTGGATCCTTCCCCTCCCCTCTGAAGCACTCCTTTGTGCATCCTCTTCTCAAGAAACCCACAGCTGATCCTTCTTGTCCAGCTAACTATCGCCCAATTTCCATTACTCCCTCTCTTGGCAAACTCCCTGAAAAGTTGGCCATCTCTCAGCTTAACCTTCCTTCCAATTCTGTTGGCTGTCTCCATGACCACCAGTCTGGCTTCAGAGCTGCCAGAAGCACGGAAACTGCTCTCCTAAACATCCGTGAAGATCTGCTCACCAACCTTGACTCTTAACATTCCCTCTGTCCTCATCCTCCTTGATCTCTCTTCTGCCTTCGACGCGGTCAACCATACCATCCTGCTCAACCGTCTCCGTGAAAACCTGGGTATCACTGATCAGGCTCTGGCCTGGCTGACCTCTTTCCTCTCAGATCGACCCTCCCAGGTCCAATTTGGGTCCTTCCTTTCATCTATCTTCCTCTCTACCTGTGGTGTTTTCCAGGGGTCTAACCTCTCGCCCTCGCTTTTCAACCAATACCTGGCAACTCTCGCCCACTGCATTGCCATTTTCTGCACAAATTTCCAGTGCTACGCTGACGACGCTCAACTCATTTTCAGGCTGCCCTCTGCCACCTCCTCTCCCTCTCTCATCTCTGATTGCCTAACTGCCATTCAAGATTGGTGTGCCGCCAATGATCTTTGTCTGAATGCCAGCAAGACAGAGATCCTCCTCATCGGCACACCTTCACCATCCTTTCCCCTCACTCTCTGGCCGGCCTCCCTTGGCCCTCCTCCTACCTCCACCTGCGAGGCTAAGAACCTCGAGATCATCTTTGACTCCACCCTTTCCTTCTCTGCCCACATCTCTGAGGAGGTGCAGTCGGAAATGTTTACTTTTTAGAGAAAAAGTAAAATTTCCGACTGCACCTCCTCAGAGTTACTCTGTCTTCCTCTCCTTCCCCCAGAAGCTCATGGTATCTCGAGCTCTGGTTCTCTCT
Organism: Ambystoma mexicanum; assembly: GCF_040938575.1. NCBI lineage: Eukaryota > Metazoa > Chordata > Amphibia > Caudata > Ambystomatidae > Ambystoma > Ambystoma mexicanum. The sequence continues at coordinate 436,043,949 of NC_090933.1, read as the reverse complement.
AGCTTGGACTATTGTAACAGCCTCTTTCTAAATCTACCTGCCTCTACTCTCCGCCCTATGCAACTAATCCAGAACAGGACTGCGAGACTTGTCCTTGGCCTCAAGCCCTGGGATCGTATCTCTCCAGCTCTGAAATCTCTCCACTGGCTACCAGTGGATGCAAGGATTAAATCCAAAACCTCTGCATTGTCCACAAGGCTTTCTGGGTCCTGGGTCCAAAATACCTTTAGCTATCCCTCTGCAAATTCCTCCCCGCTCGAGCTCTTCGCTCCTCTACCTCCAACTCTCTCAGGGTCAGCCTCACTGCCACTCTAAAACTTGAGGAGAACCATCTCCGGTTCCGGAAGCACCTCAAGACCTTCCTCTTTTCTTCTGCCTTCGCTCCCCCTCTCACCTGCTGATCTGTTTTCTCTTGGCACCGTGCACCTGGCCACCCTCTGTCGTTTGGGCCCAGGTACCTGCTCATCCTACCACCCTCCCGCACTGCCTCCGGACCACCCCTTGCACTGGGGTCTGTATCTGTACCCACACAACGCCCCCTTTTTCTTCCTGCGCTTATCAGACCCACCCTGTCTGCTGCCTTAAACCTAGCACTTACAAATTGCTGGCTGCATTACCACTGTTTGTTGCCTTTATTATTTATTTATTGTTATTTATCTGTTTCGCCTCTGCTTTGCACTTTCCACCTCTCCCCTCTCCCATGCACTTGCGCGTTCTCAATGTCACTGGGTCTAGTAAGATCGCTGTTTTGTTCTCCCCTGTTCCCCTCCCTTGCCTTGTCGCGCTCTGAAACACTTACGAGCGCGATAGAAATAAAATATCATATCATATATCATATCACAAAAGACAATCTGCTGTGTTTAGCTCTCCTCTTGATCAATATTTCCTGCCCTCCCCCATTTCTAGTTACCTTTTATCTCTGCTTCCCTCGCTGTGTCCTTCCCCCTATGATTTGTAAAGTGCGCCGTTGCTTCCCAAAGCTCGGTCCTCCCTCAATAAATAAACCAATAATAATATTGTACATGAAACCCTTGGGCTGTCACAGAGATGCTGATCGCGATGTGCAGAAAAATATGAATATCATGAGGAACTCTTTGCAGAGGTGGGTGTGACGAAGTGTGTGAGTGACTGGCTGGATGCAAAGGGAAGCAGAGATGGAGGCGAACAACCACATTTTGTTAAAGGTGAATGCCTGAAACCATTCTGAAAAAAGGGGTTTCAAGTTCTCTTCCAGCATCTGTCAGTTCTCACATGTGTGTAGTTCTGGCCTTGGCGCCCCTCCAAGCCCACCGATTCTCTGTAGGCATTGGGAAAATGACAGGCAGAACCCTACATGGGGAAAATCCTGAGTCTGCTAACAGTGGATCTGCAATAGTGCGGTCTTAGTGCGGTCTTTCCAGGGAATTAATGAGCCACCACCCACTGGGTTCAGCTCCTTGGGAACCCTATTTATGCTTGACAATAATGGGATTCAAGGAAGCGGTTTGGGTGTTGGAGGGTAACAGGATGGCTCTGAATCAGGAGTGAGTTAACAAATGACATTTGCCTTCGTTTTACCTCTGCTATACATTCTTGCGTCAAAGCAGAGAAGAAATGGGGATTGTCACTAGAAATATAGCAAATCTCAGGGAAATGATCAATATGAAGGACATTTACTGAGTCCCATCTATGAGGTGCAGATAAGCAGGTGAACCCCATCGAAGTATGCTAAGTCCCAGAGGTGGAGGTGGTCACACTTGTCATCAAAGCATTCTGCCTGGATGGGAAAATGATAGTAATTATATGCTCTACCCAAGCTGTCATGTCACGTTGACAAAGGTGAGCCTTCGGTTCTAAAAAGTGCCTTGGCATATACTCCAGTTCCATTGCACGGCTGAAGGCTTCATTCACCCTGTAAGAGGTGCTGGGGTATTATGGACAGAACAAGAACGCAAAATCTTTTATCGGAAAAAATGAGTTCAAGAGAAAATTATTTTTAAGAATCGTAAAAGTGTATTAAGTGGAATCCAAATAAAGTTTGGGGCTGAAAACAAAAATATGCACGGTTGGTCATTCTAAAAGGAATGTCTGTGCCATTTTATAGTTTTTTTGTTGTTATTTGGACTGGGATACAGAATCAGGCTGTCATCTCAGATGACCATGAAGATATGCAGATTAGAGGAAATGCCCATTGAACAATTTTGCCTTTGCATTTCATTTTTTGTAGCCATTTCCACAAGCCAGGAGCAGGATTTGGCAACATCTTGGATTGTTCCTCTATGTGCCTGTGGTGTAGCCACAGCAACAGAGATGCCCTTTCAGCAGCCTGATGGCAACCTCTTGTTGGTTCTTTTGGTGAGCTTCAGATGTATATCTGGTGCAGAGTTTCAGGGGAACTGTAATCTCCCTACAGTTTTCCAGCCTGCTCATTGTTTTCCCATAGAGAAAAAGTTGCATGGCAGATTTGGACCAAATAAGAGCCAAAAGTGTTGATTTAATTTCCTTGACTGGTTTGGGGTAAATTCATCCAGTAGTTTTTAAAATATTCAACAGAGAACAGGATGCCCATGCTCCTAAAACCTTTGTATAGGTCTTGCTGCTTTGCAGCAGAGAGGTTGAGAGATGCTAATAACTTTTGATTTGCTAGATGGTTTTGGATGGAATTCTTTAAACAGTTTGTCAAGACCACCAAAACTGGAAATTCGGGAACCAACTCATTAAGTAATGAAAAGTTATAAAACATAAACATAAAAAAGGCAGTTTTCAGCCTACTCGCATTAGTTTTCCCATTGTGAAAAAATAAATGCAGTTTTTGAACCGCCATAGCATAAAAAATGCTGGGCAGATTTGGACAAACTTTAGAATTAACTCTCCCACAACCTTACTGTATAATAACATTCTCGGCATCAGGAAGAGACTCAAAACTCTGTGTAGTCCCTCTTAGGGGAAATTTGATTGTTTTGAACAGCGCTTATATGGTTTAACCGTAGGTGCTATATAAATAGCAATCACATCAGGCAAGAGGTTGCAGTGGGAACGAAGATACTATGTGAAGTTGGGTATTTGGAAGTGGATTGGTTACAGGCAGAAATATTTTGGTTTATCTGGGGAACACTGCGTGAATCTCGTGAGATTTACAGCAGCAAAGCTGCAAGACATGCTCAGAAAACAATGCATCACACGAAGCGGTGAGTGGTGGGGTAATGGGAGGGGTCTAGGGAGGGAAAAAGCAATTGAGTGGAGTGAGGCGACCTGGTAAAAATAAGGGGGACACAGAGTGCTTGTGAGGTCATGGAAGACTTTTTAATTCTTAGCAATTTGTCCCGTTAACACAGGAATCGGTACCGCAGGATTTTCTGTTATTGGAAATATTTACTGTGAAATGATCACCGGGAAAAGGGGTTAGAAAAAAAGGTTTAACATCTGCAGGGCCTACTTCTAATGTTTAGGGGACAATGGGGGTTTGGTAACAAATTAGTAATGTGACCTGGGCAGTGGCCATGGCTAATGGGGCAAAAGAAAGCTACTGGTGCAACACGTACAGAGGCCACAGCCTAAGACCATAGCTAGTGAGACCTCAAACTATGCAATATGTTTGACTGTGGCCACATGCCATGGCTAGTGGCTCCAAAAGAAAGCTATTGATACAACATGCACAGTGGCCACAGCAAAAGGCTATTGATGCAACATGCACAGAGACCAGGAAAAAGGCCATGGCTAGTGGGCCCTGAGGAAACTAAGGTATAGCAAAACCTATGGTGTTCAGATTTAACGCAACAAACCCCCTCAAATTTAGCACTTGCATTTCATTGAAGTCCACCTTGAAGAAGAACATCCTTCACATGAACCAAACAGTGAAAATGGGTAATGGCCAGGAGAGGGCCAGGGGGGAAAAAGCAATTCAGTGGAGTGGAGGGGGACCATGCAAAGAGGAGGGGGGCACTTGCTGAGTGCCTGTGAAGACAGGGAAGTGTTTTGGATTTTCACGCATTATCAGGTGAATACTGGGGGAATCCGTCGGGCCTGGGTAGTTTGTTCAATGCTGCTGTATGTGTAGTTTATTGCCATTATCATGGGAATTCTGTGGGAATTGGGGAGAGTAAAAAAATAAAATCAATTTTATACTTGCAGTAATCATATCTACTAGTGAGGGGGTAATGGGTCTCTGTGCCGAAGGCCATGGCTAGGACCCCAAAGAAACCTATTGGTGTAACATGGCCACTGGCGATGACCAATGGCCTATTAGTGTAACATGTACTGCATTGGCCGCGGCCACTGGCCAAGAATGTACAGTGGCCATGGCCGGATGCCCTGTCTAGGGGGCCCGAAAGCTCTGCGGCCATGGTCACATAGTGGGTCCAGAACAAACCTATTAGGGGAACATGTACTGTGGACATGGCCGAAGGCCATGTCTAGTGGCCTAGTAGTGTTTTAAAATTTACAGTGGGCACGGCCAAAGGGCATGCTCATTGGCCAGGGCCAAAGGTAGGCCCGAAAGATATGTATAGTGGTCACCTAGTAGGTCCAAAATTTGGGGAACATGTACAGTGGACATGACTGAAGGCTGGGGCTAGAGGCCCGTAAAAAAAAGATGGTATTAAAAAAACATGATATTCTCTGAAATGTTTTAGTTAAGGTGTAGTTAAGTTGAGCAGATTTAACACAACAAAACCCTTCAAATTCAGTGCTGAGATGAGCTGGTCGTAACGTCCCACAGCCGCTGAATTTCAAGGGTTTTGTTTCATTGAATCTGCTCAACTTAACTACACCCTTTTTCAGTGAATATATATTATAGGGCGGTGGTTGCTGCCTTATAGTTAAGGTAAAGCTAAGTTACATAAGAAATACCAAAAATGAGTTGCTAGTAACATGCGACTTGCACTCGCTTTGACATCTGTGCAGAGCCTGCTGATGCAGGTTCGAATCCCGGCAGGGCTAAACTCAGCCTTTTATCCTTCCAAGGTAATGAGCACCATGCACGCACAGATGCCTGAGGGTTTGTAGCGCTATATAAATGCAAAATCAATCGACTTATGCGACAGATTTGGCTGAAATATTGCCCAAAAAGTTTGCCACAGGCCTCTCTAGACTGGAGCGTTTTGGAAAGATTCTTTTAAAAATAAAGAAGTTATTAAGAAAACAAAACAGTTTCGGCCTAGTCCCCATTCATTTTCCCATGGACAAAAACGGTACATTTTTGCTGGACCATATAGCCAAAACTGCTGTATAGATTTAAATCGGGAACGAAACAACTTGGGCACGAAGCGTTGACAATCTGTCCTTTTGGGGTTATTTTGTGCAGTACTTTTTTATTAGTATTTGATGGAAAAATGGGTACCCCTTCTCCAAAATAGACAGCTATATCTTGGGTAAATTGCCAACGTGAAAGAGAAGGCACAGTTACGTGGTGTGTGCCTCTCTAGGCACTTTATCACACACACTAGTGTACAGGCCTGTGTACACGGGCTAAATTGCAGGTTTTCATAGACACAGTAGGACAACTATAAATCATAAGCCTACAGCTCCCTCTAGTGGTGACAACAGGCAAAGCTATACGAATTGGACCACTGTAACATTGGCATTGTCTCTATGTATCCTAAGGCAACAGCTCCCGCCAGCGGTGACAACAGGCAAAGCTTCTGCATCAGATACACATGCAGGGACAAACATACATCTGGCCTTTTATTATATTGTTAGCTATGAACTACAAATACCCCTGCCTGCTTACCCCCCTGACTCCCCTGATAGCCTCCTCACCTCCCCTGACCTATTCTCCCCAGAGCACTCCCTGTTTTTGTGATGCAGTTTGCTATGAAATGTCAGCTATAATGACTTTTATTTTTCAAAGAAACTTTCCAGTCTGGTGGGGCTGTGACAACATTTTATTTTGTGAAATTTCAGCCAAATTCGTTGCACGAGTCAACAGTTATTAGCAATTCATTTTTATGGATTTCCTAGGTAACTCGTGAAATCTACCAGCCCACTAGCATTGGCGAGCAGTTTATGAAGGGCAAGTACCATTTGCAAGATACTCGACCTTGCTGGAGAGCATGGGGATGTTGGAAACATATTTTTTCATTTATTGCAAAAACACTTTGTTTGCAGTAAATGGCAAATACAAGTTTCACTGTGTATGCTTGACAACATTGCACCAAATATGAAGTGTGCTTATGGCAACATGCACCATTCTACAAAAAGCACTGTTAAATATTTTGTCACAGGTCACCTTGGGGCAAGTGCATTGCTTGCAGGTCTAGTATGTAAGCTAAGGAACTCGACATGCAGGTCTAGTGGGATTTTTACAAATTTGCAAGGCCTGATACACTTCTAATTGCTTTTGGGAATCCTTGCATTTTTGGCAGGTTGGGCTCGTGGGTGGCGGTACAAAGGTTAAATCGCTTTTTACATTTTCTTTCCATATAGTCAGTTTTTCTCATGTACATTGCTCATAATGAGAAGCTGGTAATCCTGAAAACTATACTACTCAGAGGGCTGGCCTCCAGCCTAGAATATCTCACCTAACAAGACTGGCCCTGAAATAAGGTAATATTGGGGCGCTGCCCAAGGGGGCCAGAAACACAGGGTCACCAGGGAATGCTAATGTGCCCTGAAACCATCAAAGCCATCCATTTTGCATATCTGGCCAATTCAAATTCTTGCAGTGGCCCGGCATCTTGTAGACAGCTCACCTTTCCATCGCCAACACCCTTGACATCCTTGCCCCTGCCATGAGCATCCACATGAAGCCTGCTTCCAAGTGCAATAGTTGGTATGATTCCAACCTATCCTTGCTGAAACGCAAGTGCAAAGTTACAGAACCAAAGTGGTTGGCTTATAGCACATCCTCTGACAAACTGGCCTGTCGCTTGCTCCAATGGCAATACAGACTCTCCATACCCTCCAAGAAACATGCCCATATCCAAGCCCACATCTTTGGGGCCTCCAACCACATGGCTGAACTTTTCAAAATCTGTAAAGAACTTGCCAATCCTACCACGGTCTCCACTTCGCCTCTGCCTTCCCAGGCCCTCTGCACAATGTTTGCCTCCCATTTCGCAACCAAAACTCAGGACATCCTGCCCTCTCTCTCTTCTACACCCCTCACTCCCCCACCCTCATGCAGGCCTCCCCCGATTACCTCTCTCCCTCCTCCTACTCACCCATAGCACCGGATAAAGTCACAGAGACAGCCTGCTCTATGAAATTCTCCTCCAAACCGGTGCTTCCCTGCTCCTCTAGAGCTATCAAGGACATTGCCTCTCTCACTCCCTCTGCTGTAACCACTCTTTTGCTACTCGCTCCTTCCCTTCACCCCCTCAAGCACTCGCTTGTGCACCCTCTCCTAAAAATGGCATCTGCGGACCCTTCCTGCCCAGCTAACTATCGCCCTATCTCCACTACCCCCTTCTTGTGCAAACCTTTAGAGAAGTTAGTCATTCCCCAACTAATCCAGCACACTGAATCTGTTGGCTGCCTCCACGACCACCAGTCTGGCCTAAGAACAGTCAGAGCCACGAAAAAACTGCTCTCCTGAGTGCCTGTGACCTGCTCTCAAACCTCGACTCTAACTCGCCTTCCGCCTTACCCTTCTCGAGCTGTCCTCTGCCTTTGAAATGGTCAATCATTCCATCCTCATAAATCGACTCTGTGATACCCTGGGCATCACAGACCAGACACTGGATTAGTTGACCCCTTTCCTCTCAAATTGGCCCTCCCAAGTGCAACTGGGCCCTTTACTGTCCTCTTCCTCACTCTCGACTTGCAGCGTCCCTCAGGAGCCTATCCTCTCGCTGTGGCTTTTCAACATTTACATTGCCTCTCTTGCCCACTTGATCTTCACTTTCTCTCCTCATTTCCAGTGTTATGCTGATGACACACAGCTCTCCTTTAAGCTTACCTCCTCCTCTTCTCCTTCCTCTCATTCCCGACTGTCAGACTGCTATTCAGACATGATGTGCTGCTAACGATTTCTGCCTTAATACCAGTAAGACTGAGATAATACTCATGGGCACTCCTACCCCCTCCTACACTCTGGCTGCCCTTGTTGGGCCCTCTCCCCTCAATCTCGTGTGAGGCTAAAAACGTGGGTGTCGGCATTAACTTCTCTTTCACACCTTATATCGCTGACCTTGCCAAGAAGGCCCACGTTCAGCTTCCTCTCCTTCAGAGACATTCTTCCTTTTCTCACCTTCCTCCAGAAACTCAATATATCCAGAGCAATGATTCTCTCCAGGCTAGATTACTGCAAGAGCCTCTTCCTTAATCTTCCTATTGCCTCCCTCCGCCCTCTTCAACTAATCCAAAACAGGACTGCAAGACTTATCCTTGGCCTTAAGCCCAGGGACGGTATCTCTTCAGCCCTAAAGTCTCTCCACTGGCTCCCGGTGGTTGTAAGGATCAAATTCACAACCCTATGCAACATCCACAAGGCTTCCGGAGCCTGGGACCTTGCTACATCCAACTTGCTTTCCCCTAAACCCCTCCCTGCCAGAGTCCTCCTGTCCTCTAGCTCCAACTCTCTGCGGATCAGATGTTTTTCCACGCAGAGAGTGGGGGGTAGATCGCTTTCTTCAGCGGGGGCCCCCCCTTTGGAATGGCCTCCCTGGTACTCTCTGACTTGAGACGGATGTCCTCAAGTTCCTGAAGCTCGTGAATACCTTCCTTTTCTCTTCTCCCTTCCAGCTCCCCCTCAGTTTTTCAATTGCTCATAAATAACAGTACAATCACCCCCTGGCCCCAACCCCCCCCCCCCCGAAGGGTCTTTCTGTGTATCTTGTGTCCACAGTTTTGAGTTCACATATCTGAATTGAATAAATTGAGGATCCTGATTTTGTGCGGGCACCATTGCTCCAGGTAATCACTTTGAAGGTATGTAAGGATTGTACGCCATTCCGTCCTGAACTTGTGGTGTTCTCCCTGGATCTTGTACGTGATCCATTCCATTGCCATAAATAACCACACCCTCTGTAGTCATTCAAGGATAGACGGTGGGGATTTCTGCTTCCATTTATGAGCTATTGCTAGCCACGCTGCTATTAGTAGACACATCAAATTCCGCCTCTGTAGTTTCGTAAGAAGCTTTGCCCTGGGGTCCCAAAGCTACACCCTTTCATCTAGCTTGCCTGTGTCTTTGAACATCGCCTGCATCTGTTTTCACATCCCCCCAGAATTGCTGTATTTCTGGGCACTCCCACCAGATGTGCCTCCAGTCCCCTATTTGCCCACAACCCCGCCAACACAGGTTTGAGGTCTGGGGGTACATTGCATGTAGGCTCTCTGGGGTGTTTTGCCAGTGGACTAGAATCTTTGTCCACATCTCTCTAGTCTGAATTGCCCGATGCAGCTTAGTGATCGCCCCACATATGTATTCCCAGGGTGTCATGGGTATAGTGCACCGGAGGGTGTTTTCCTATCTCTTCCTATATATCCACTTGACGTCTTCCGTATGTGTGTTCAAATATTTGTATGTGTCAAACACATTTTTTGGAGCCTGAGTGAGTCGTAAAATAGCATTCGAATAGGGTCAGTTCCCTTATCATTGCCTGCTTTATGTGCGGGGTCGACAGCCAGTGACAGAGTTGTTCGTATTTGTACCTGTCTTTGATTGTCAAGCCAAATAGGGATTTGCAGTCCTCAAAAGATCACATTTTTTGTTCATGAAGCATGTCTCCTATCTTGGTGCAGCTTGTCTTCCCATTTCCTACATGCCCCTTTTTCCATCCCCGGCGGGAAATCCGGATTGCGGAACATGAGCTTGAAGGGAGTCGGGTCTTGTGTTAGCGTTACTTCTTTTGTTGCTTTATCCCAAACTTCTAATGTTGCTTTCATGACTTTACTAATTTGGAGATTTGGATGCCTATACTGTTTCCCTTATAGAAAAGTTCCCCAAAAGTGGTGGCCGCTACCGCTTTGTCCTGGGAGGCCCATATCTTGTGTGAGGTCCCGAGGTCCCGGGGTCCCATTTTTCAACACCCACAGTTGTGCAGCCTCATAGTATTTGCGGAAATGTGGAAGGGCTAATCCTCCACTTTGCTTTGGCGCTGTGAGTACTAATCTGGCCACTCTGGGAGCCTTTTTTTCCTCCAAATGAATGCCATGCTTGCTTTAGGCAGGGCTTTAAAGTAGGAAGTGGGGTTTTTTAATTGGTATTGCTTGAAAGGAAGTATAGCAGTTTGGGGAGAATGGTCATTTTTACCGAAGTAATCCGTCCTCACCAGGAAATCGACAAGGGGTTCCATCTCTCTATATCTCGTTTTATCCTCTCCAGCAGTTGTGGGAGGTTCTCCCTATAGAGCCGGTCTACTCCATCCGTCAAAGTTATGCCCCGATATGTCGCCCCCCCTGTCAGCCACTTTCAGCTGTAAGGCGGTGGCTTGTTGTAGGAGTGCTCCCATGTCTCCAGCTAAAATCAGCATTCCCGACTTCTGCCTATTAATCTTAAATCCTGATATCGCTCCAAATGTTTCTATCTCTTGCAGCAAGAGCAGCAGTGTCCTCTCTGGTTCTGCCAATGCTCCAGCATGTCATCCGCGTATGCCACTACCTTGTGGTGGATTCCTGCCATGTCTATTCCTTTCAGGGCTGATGAGTCCCTTATTCGCATTAATACGGGTTCTAGGAAGATCGCATAGAGCATCAGGGAGAGGGGGCATCCCTGTTTTGTTCCCCTTCCAATGTTCACCTTGTCCGAGACCTCTTTGTTTATTGCTATGCGGATGCTGGAGAAGACATAGTTGGCCTGTACCATTTTGATGAATGATTCCCCCAGACCCATGTATTTCAATACGCGGAAAAGGAGTGACCACTCGACACGGTCAAACACCTCCTCTGCATCTAGTGAAAGGAGTATGGCTTGGGTTTGGGTGATCCCTATCTTTTCCACTAAGTGAATCTTCTTCTACTATCGTGTTTGTCTATCTGGGATGAAACCTGACTGGTCCTGATGGATTAGTTTCGGGAGGACTCATCTGTTGGCTAATATTTTCATGTACAACTTCGCATCGAAATTGATTAATGCAACCGGGCAGTCCGAGCCTGGCAATTCCGGGTCCTTCCCCGGTTTGTGGAAGACTAATACTTTAGCTTCATTCATTGAATGTGTTGAACAGTTCCGTGAGGATCGGGACTAGAATGTCTATAAACGTCTTATAAAAGAGTGCGGTGTAAGTGTCTGGGCCGGGAGCTTTGTTCCTAGGAAGATCAAGGATTGCCTTTTTTTTTAGCTCATCCTGAGTTATTACCTTGCCTAATTGTTGCCTTTCTGCTTCCGATATGCTTGGAAGTTGTATGGAGTTTAAGTATGCCTCTTGGTCCTGGCCTAGTGTCAAGTACACAATAATGGGGGGGGGGGGAGGTGTGTCAACACGCTCCCCCAAACCACAGGAGGCGAAAGTAGACAACCCTCCACCCGTGGTTGGCACAGATAATTGATTTTTAAATACAGGATACCACGTGGCAGCCAATGGGGGAAGAGGGTTAGGGAGAGGTTGTGGACGGGAAGGAGAATGTAGGAAAACCAGAGAGGGTTAGGAAATGCCTAAGGTGGATAGGTCCGGGGAAGCAACAGGGAACAAACCCTACACTGTCTAATGTCACATGTAATAACATAGACCAGAATATGTAAAACAGCACACCGCTAATACCACTTAATACAGGTTAGTGATGCTCACCCTAGAAATACAGGCATAGGTTGTCATTCACTTACATGGACCACATATAAGCAAGCAAAAATGAAAAACTCTTGGGAAGTCATTCCCACATGAAAACACATGACACATGGCCCTCTGGGCAAGCAGTAGCAACATGTACAAAACATAAAACATATATATATAGTCATAGACCTGGCTCAGACCCAAAAATATGCGGTGAACACCCACTCTGAGATATCAGTTAACAACACTGATACTCGAGTAATGTGTATTTCAGACCCTAATAATGACAAGCTAATTAGCGTGCTCCTAGGCACGTTTTGGAGTGATCAAGTTAGCCGCACTAGTACTGGAGTAAATGGCAACCAAGAGTTCATACACATGGGCGTGGCACATTAGGAGTTCTTTCTCGTATCGAGCAGAAACATGATTCCACAACATCAACTGATACCAAACCCCTTCCCGCACTTATCTTTCCGTCCGGGAAGCTAATTAGCCTTCCCGGACGTAATCTGTTGTAGACTTGACAGCAGCGCGGGTTCTCCTTCAGCTGCTGAACAACCCCGAATGCCACTCCGGAGAATATATAACACCGGCATAGTATTCACACGTCTCCTCCTCTCGCTGCTATCCGCTCCCACAGTGACTCCTCAAGAGAGGGAAAGCATGGGCAGGCGCAGGTGAAGTTCCTCTATCCTCCGGCATGGCTTCGCCTCGCAGAACAAAATAAGCCACACCTGCCGTGCGCCGTTGGCCCTTGATACCAATTAGTGTCAGCTGGCCAAACGCACGCACAGCAAGAACTACTGAATACCCGGGAGGATGCTGGGAAAGATAGTTTATAGCCTAAATCATGTTCTTTAAGCTGTCCGAGACCTCCAACACCTCTTCAGTCTCCACCCGCCCATATTCTTGACACCTAGGGAGTTCTCTGAGTAGAGAGCTTGCTAGTATTCTTTGAACGTATTCCGAATATCTTCTGTATGGGTCCGGGCCATCCCCCTACTAGTCATCATTTTTACCGTTGGCGTGTTTTGTTTCGCTTTTATCTGCCTTTCTAGGAGTTTCTGCTTTATTCGCCTTGGTGTAGTACCAGTACCAGTGTTTCAAGTGGAGAAAGTGTTTCTCTGCTCTTTGTGCGAAGGTCATCTAATTGGCCTTGCACATGTATGAATGCTTTCTTTAGCTTGGTCGAGGGTTTCTGTACTATTTCTGCCTGTATCGCTTTCAGTTTCTCTTCTAAGTCTGATTCCCATTGGCGTCTATGTTGGTCTCTCGTCGCCTTGATTGCTATGAACTGCCCCCCGTGGCTGCTTTCAAGGCTTCCCATAGGGTCTCCCTTCACTTCTCCGCCAAATTATTTTGAGTGACGTACTCTGTAATACTAGACCTAATCGAATTCCCCAGTACGGGATCAAGGAGAATGGCGGATGGTAATTTCCATCGCCAGAGCCCTGGTCCCTGTTCAGTTCTGCCCAGATGGGAGCGTGGTCTGATAATGAGATCGTTCCAATTTCTGTCTGCTGGATTTTGCCCATAAACCCTGTTGATACCCAAATGTAGTCTATCCTGGACATCGAATTATGTACCTGTGAGAAATGCGTATATCCCTTTTGTTGCCCTGTGGTACCCCCACCATACATCCACCAACGAGAGTGTTTCCATTTTCTTACGTATAGTTTTTGACATAGCTCCTAGTCCCTGCGTATGGAACCTTATCTGTCTGTTAGGGTGCCATGCTAGGATAAAGTCACCTCCCATTACCACCTCCCCTTCGGCAAATCTTTCCAGTTTATAAAGTGTATCTCTCAGGAAGCCGTCCTGTCCCGTGTTGGAGGTGCATATTGCTGCTAGTGTTAGAAGACGCCCTTCCATTTGTGCATTTGTGCATAGGAACCTCCCCACCCCCCCCCCCGTTTGTCAGATAATGTGTTTTAAATTTGAATCTTTAAGCTGTAATGGAATGCTAGCAGCACCCCTGCCTTCTTCTCTTGTGTGTTGGTGTGTATGATCTGGTTGTACCCTCTCAGGTGGGATTTCCCTTTATCGTTCTCCCATATGTGCGTCTCTTGGAGCATTAAAATGTCAAATTTCCCTTCTTGATGCTGCACTTGCACAAGGCCTAGTAGGACCATTATTGTTTTCTCCTCTGTCCCCCTCCCCCGCCCCGTTTAATACATAAATTAAATACATCACAGTGAATGAGCAGTACAAGTAAATAACAATACTGCGTGATTGTTTGAGCACTAATACGGAAGGGTCTCTGTGATATTTGTTCCAAAATAAAGTAAGGTTTACCTGGGTGGTGGTCAATGTTGTGTATTGTTTCAATAGTATGATGCACTTATAGCACTGATGCTTGTAGAATGTAATAAAGAGAATGTGGGAATGTTTAGAGGATTCTGGAATAAAGGGTTACTCACTTGATGTTGATGACCTATAAAGATACGGTTGACATATGAATGGCTCCTGATTATTTAATGATAAATTGATACCACTATAACAATGGCGACAAGGGGAAACGAAATAGAAGGAAGACAAAATACTGAAACAAAGGAAGACTGAAATACTGAAACAAGGAAAGAGGAAAATAGAAAAGAGTGAAGAGTAACAAAAAGAAAAAAAGGAACAAGGAACGGACAAAAAACAGCTTGTGACGGTAAGAAGCACGTATGCTGTAAAGTGACTGTGGCTATGTCAGATTATAAAATACAAGTATCGTAGGGGAGGCGCACATACAATTGATGCTTGCAGCATTGTTTGAAAAGGAAAACAAACGTACTTAGTGAGGCGCGAGCGTATCCCAGGTGTGAAAAGCAAACGTAATTAAGTTCAGCGCGAACACTAACCAGTGCGAGCAGTAGCCAAGACGCGCAGACATGTATCAATGGAGGAAGGAAACATTAGAGGAAAGGATGTAAGAACGTCACAATAACATGCCGCCATTTTAGTGAAAAATAGTTACCAAGGTAACCACCTGAACAAAATAATACAAAGCGTTGCATAAAGGAAACAAAAAAAAGAAAGCAATAAAATGTTTAAGATATAACACGACCGCATTTGGAGTAAAGGTAATTACGGATGTGAAGAAGTGCTAAATAATTGTATAGAACAAAAGTAAATTAACAAAGGAAGAGAATAGGTGAATGAAATGAAACTATAATTAACGTGTGCACTATGTGGGATGTATTTACCCATGCATCCGAGCCCTACCTCAAAACTGTGCAGTACTGACATGAAAACATCATGATGGCCAGAGCTTCCCAGAAAATGCACAGGGAAATGCATGAAGAATAGGCTGCCACTCATTTTTGCCGATGTTATGGGCACAGAAGGACACTGCCTAAAACCACCATTGGACTACCCGCACAGTAGTCTGAAACCATTGGGAATGGCAATGCTGATTGCCAAATGCAACCTAGAATGGTGGGGAATTCATTTCTTAAATCTCAAAAATGGGTGCAGTACCAGTACTCACCACTATCCAAAAGCCGGCATTTTAAAACAACACCAGATTTTACTTTTTGCAAAACTGAATAAATGAACCCAAAGCAAGCGAAAGAAAGACTTACTGAGAGGTGGATCCAATGTAAAGTTATATTCTGAAGTGACTTGAAGGTTTATAACAAGACTGGCTGCGCTGTGGATTTCAGCAGTTTAAGTAAATTTGGACTGAAAGACACTAAAAAAAATCTAAATGTTTAAATTGACTGAGTGACCTACTTTTGAGTGTCACATAGGTTGCAATTGTTTAAATGTCATAGTTTTAAACTTAGAATCAGCCTTCTAGCTGCATATGTGAAAATGTTTAGTTTTATTTGAATGCAGGAACTGGGGAACAAAATGACATTTTATCTGAAACCCGGCTTAAGGAACTGAATTCTGCCTGGCAACTACCCCCATCAGGAGTGAAACTTGAGTCACAGCTGTGTTCCCAGGCCTAGCTGCCCTTTTGCTGCTCACACTAAGGATATGCCATCTATCTGATAATTGAATTACCTGTGCTCTGCAGGAAAGTGAACAAAGCCCTGTCCTTGCTCAGGCAAAGGTTTTATTGGCAGGAGTCGTAAATGGTCGTAAAAAGTGGCTTCCTCCTGAGGAAAGGGGAGGGGCACTGCCTGTGAGAGCAAGCTGGCTTGGCAGAACTGGAAAAACCAGAAATTCAACCTTGTGCTGAGAGGAAACCACACCCCTTTGGAGCCAGAACATAACTCTA
This sequence comes from Ambystoma mexicanum, assembly GCF_040938575.1. Lineage (NCBI taxonomy): Eukaryota > Metazoa > Chordata > Amphibia > Caudata > Ambystomatidae > Ambystoma > Ambystoma mexicanum. Next base: position 436,028,106 of record NC_090933.1, on the reverse strand, counting down.
AAAAGATGAATAACTCATAGAGCGGACATGTGAAAATTTTATAAATGATACCATAATTCTTGTGATTTTTCTGCCCACAGTTTAAGAGGTTTTTAGAACCGGTGGTATGTTCAGGGGGGTGTTAGCGGAAAAGTGGATATTACTCTAAATGTGTGCATGTTAAAAGTCTGAAACTTCATCAGTTAATGTCCTTACTCCCTGCGCACATGTATGTAAAGTTGGGTCAATGTCAGAAATTGAAAAATCAGTTAAAAAGTCAATTATGTGCCATTTCTGAATGCAAGCTCTTAGAAACAGCAGATTTGGACAGAGACATGGCTAAATTCAGCCACACCATGTATATGTAATTTCAAGCAACTGTGTAACTGTGAAATATGTCTTTTATTATCAAATATAGAATGTGTGCAATCTGACAGAGGAGTGTCCTATCTGCAAGCCATAAAATGACATCCCTCTGACTCACAGTTCATTCCCCAATCAAATGATAAATGGAAGTTTGACCAATTAGAAGCTGAGAGAGAGGTAGGGTCAGTGATGCTAGAACACACCCACATTCTAAACACATAAAAGCAGACAGACAGGACAGATAGGGACCTTCAATTCCATCTGCAGCGGGACGCTCTGCCGGAAAAATCCATACTTTACCTCCATCAAACCACCAGAGAGCCAAACTAGAGACTTCAATCTATCCAGAACTAGAGACCCAGACCAGAGAACCAGAGAGAGCTGACCCAGATCACTGTGAAGTGCAGAGACCAGAGGCGAGTTTAAAACCTGACCAGATCCATGGCGAGGCCCATTTCACTCAAGAATATAGTGTGAATACCTAGAAAACTGTGCAGAACCAATCTCCTAGTTAAAATAATATAATTCAATCCTATTTTAATCTAAGTAGAACTGTCTCCTAACTGTCACCTGTCATTTGTAAAGTTGTCACTTGTCATTTTCTATTTGCAAGCTGCACTTGTCTTTTTGAACTTTAAAATTTCAAATCTGAAAAACGACCTTCACAAAATCGCTCATATCTCCGCAACCGTTTGTGCTAGAGACTTGCAATAACTTTCATCTGAAAGGTTAGAATCGTGGCTTTCCTACGAACCTAGAACCGCATTCCTACCCCTTATAGTTTTACCGCAATCGCGGACCACGCATTCGCGAATTTTACCGCGATTTGCAAATTTCTTCACATGTAAAAACTGCTGCTGCTTGCCTTCCATTTGCCAGAAATTCGTTTAACCTGCTAACTATCCCTGCATCATTGCTAGTGTGAGCCTGGACTAATATTAACTAGATACCACTCACCCTGAACCTCTGAAAGGGAATTAAAAGCATTTCCAGCATATTTCTCATTCATTGCTAGCACATATCAAAGCATTTGCCTGTGTTTTCAAAACTCCTATCTGTTTTCTGTAGTGTAAGCTTGCTGGGGTGAACTGATTTACATTGATTGCATTTCTGAGAACTGTGTGCTCTCCTCCCATTTCCTTGCCTTGCATCAAGGGGGGGAGGGGATTGCCAGAGAAAAGTGATTACATTGTTTGGTTGAAATCATATTGAGTATTTTCTGTACTGCATTCATTGAATATTGCATCCACCTGAGCTTACATAAAGCATCCTCTACCACATTATACTTTTGTTCCTATTTACCAGTGTGCTACCTTATCCATTTCATGTCAACTCATTAGTGATTATAAGAAGTGTGCTAGTGCCAGATTCTCCGTTGTTGATCTTTATCATATCAGATTAAGTGTGCTATTCAATTATTAATTTATTATAAAGTGTGATATATATATATTTTAAATTATCAAATAAACCTTTTAAACTTGTAAAAACAGAACTACTTCTTGGCTCAGTGGGGTCAGGGGGATTCCAAGAGAGGGGTGTTATATAGGGGTAGTCATCCAGAACGCATGAACTGGACATAAAGATATATCAATAAGGGTTTTCATTCAGTATTATAGACTAGGCGTTGACTTAGCTGTAGTGTTGAATTGAATCCTCTTACAAATTGGGGGCTCGAGCCGAGACGTTGGGTTAGATTTACCACTTGTGCAGCTTAATACAGTGTGCTAACTGACGGGATACATACATCCGGTCGGATCACCACGCTGCATTACGCTGTGAAGCATTCCTCAAAAGGGACACTCCAAGAAAAGTTCTGTTCTGCAAAAATAAAATACTAACTTCTGTAAGTCAGGACAGAGACCAATCTCTAGAATGACGACCTTAGTAGACATGAAAATAGCCAGAGAGCACCTCTTGCATAAGCTATTTGTGAGAGGTGAATGGACCGAACAGGGCCAGGATGCCTGGTTGCAGGCCATCACGCGACAGGTCACTGAAACAGGGTCAGACTTATGGAGAGATCAGGGTCCATTACATGTGGCCCTGAGTGAACTATATATGGCTCCTAAAGCCAAAGAGGAACACAATAAGATTGCCAGGATAGCAGCATACCTGTACCTATATATGGGAGACATGCAGGATAGATGTGCTGAAAGCCAAAATCTGGCAAATAGGCAACAGATGGTGTTAGAGAAGGCCCAATCTGACCTGGTCTCTTCTGAGCAGAGGCTGCAGAGGAGCCAGGAGTCAGAAGATGATAGTAGGCAGCACATCATTAAAATAAAGAAGGATATGGATGTGCTGCAACAGGAAAAGGTAGAACAGGATACTAGATTTCTGGCCCTGCAGAAGGAGCACCAAGACAGTTTGGACTCCTTACTGCAGAGCCAGAAAAAGCTGGAGCAACAATTAGACTTTAACAGGGCATGCACGGAGCAGGTAGCCACCCTGCAAAGTCATCTAGATAGAGTGAAGGTAGAGAGCAACAAGCTGATCTTGAAAGACCTGGATACCCAGGCAGAGTTTGATGAAGAACGCCAGAAAGCTGGTGCCTTTCAAAGGCAGAGGGACGTCCTGGCGGCACAAATGCAGGCTCTTAGTCAGGAAAGAGACGCCTTAGGCCAGGAAGTCTGCCATTTAAAAAGGAAAATGGAAGAAAATCACCTGGCCCACCAGGGACTGGGTGACCTCCAAAAAGAACACCAGAACTTGTTAGAGCACACCAGGAGGGTGGAGGATGCTCTAGCAAGAAAGGAGCAGGCCAATAGGGACACAGCTCAGGAGGTAACCCTCCTGCAGCAAAGACTGGCCCAGTTCTCCAGGACCAACCAGGAAGCACAGAGGGAAAATGAGGCTCTCTGCCAGCACAATGAGAGGCTCCAGCAACAGGTAGCGATGCAGGAGAAACTGATAGAGTCGAGTAAGGCCTTAACAGAGGAACTGAAAGCACAAATGCAGGCTCTTGCATTGCAACAGGGAGCAGGGGCGGATAGAGATGAGGTCCGCTGGGAAAGAGAGACTCCTGGCCATAACCGCAGGAGCCCTAACACCAGGGGCCTTCATCTCCCCCAGTCCCTGGACTCTACCACCCCCATGTCCCCTGGCGCACATGAGCACAGGGCTGCAGGGATGGCAGATTACTATCCAGCTAAGAGTATGGGGCTCATAGGCCAGTACCAATCAGGAATGGAGGGGTGGGCATCCGGGTATGGGCACCCAAGTACAGTACAGTTCGATGGGGAACCCCAGGAGAGTAGGCCCATTAAGGGCATCCTGAAAACCTCTGCCCAGTTAGGTCAGTGGAGGGGGTACCCATCAAATCCTGGCAGCAAGGAGGAATCTGAAGACTCCTCTGAACTGCGCAGGACACAGGAGACCAGGTCCCCACATTCTGCCAGCCATTCCCAGGCTCGCAGAATCCGGGAAAACCTGGAAGAATAGACGGGAACCTCTGGGAGCAGTGCCTCTGAGTCCGAGGAAGAATGGACAAGGGTTACCCGAACCAAAAAGGCCAATAAGGCAAAAAGGGCCTTGCTTAAGGACCCCTTAAACAAGATTAAGGCGATCAGGAGCGTCATCACGCCTTACCATAAGAACGCTAAGTATTCTGTTTGGGAGCACTTAGAGTTGTTTGAACAAATGATGGAGACTTTCCATTTGAAGGACAGCCAAAGCTGTATTCAATATGTAAAGTGGACCTTCTCCCCGGAATACTCCAGTTTCTTTGCGGGGCTGGAGGACCAAAATCATTTAAGATGGTCCACCTATAAGGCGGCCATCTTGAAACATTTTTCTGTTCACAGAAATCCTCAAGAGGCTCGCAAGGCAGCCTACAATTTGCAATGTGGGGAGGATCAGGCCCCACAAGAATTTGTGCAGGAGTTAAAGCGTGCTTTTGCACAGACCACAAGAAGGGTGCGCATGGATAGCAGGGAATTTATTAATACGTTTTTCCATGCCTTGCCCAAATATATCATGACCCAACTCGTGAGGGATTTTCACGAGAAAAGATCTTTAGACTGGGTCATTGAACAGGCTACCCGGATCTATGAGGTGCAGAAACCGATAGATAGCAAAAGTAATGCCCAGAAAAACCCCAAAGCCAACAGCACCCCTGCAGCTGCCAAGGTGGCAGAGGTAAAGGTCACCCCCGTTTTGGATTTGGAGATGGGGGGGCCTAAAAACCTACCTGCACCTAATAATGCTAGGCCCAGGAGGTCCTCGGGTCAGTCACAGACAGGGAGCCAAGGAGGCAGCCCCACAAATGGGGTCCCTCGCTCTCCTGATTATGTAAGTCCCCGTTACAAGGGAAATCGACCCATCCTGGGTTATGTGTGGACTCCTCCAGCCCAAGGGGGGGGATCCAGCCAAGCACCTAACCCAGGGAACTTCCCTCCCAACTTCCCACAGGAGGGCAGAAATTCTCCAAATCCTGGGCAGAACTTTTTCCCCAGGTATCCACCCAATTTCCAACCCCAAAATCATCCATCCTTCTTTCCCCAATTCCCTGAGCCCAGACAACCTAATCCGGGAGAGGGGAGGCCAAGGGTGGAGGGGTACCCAAATCTTCCCAACCCGGGGTATTACCAGAGGAGGGATAGCTACCCTTCCCGGGATCAGCCCAGGGGAGGAAATAGAGCCCCGTATCAGCCTGAGCGGGTTTCCCAGTTAGAGCGCCAGGTTCAAAACATGGCGCGGGATCTGGGTCACATACTGAGGGCTCAGCAGAACCCTCAGATCGGCATGCCGGCGCAGAACGCACCCAACTCTGGACCTGGTGCTCCAGAACAATGACGGGGGCAGCACCCCGATAACACACCGGTTCCCAGGGAGGAGGCACAAAGGGAAGGGGGGTGTAAAGCCTTGGAGGAAGCTTCCTTCCTCACTTGTAAACAGCCCCTGGAAACCCAGGAACCAGAAACAAAATCTCTTGCCCCTGAAAGTCTGCCTCCTAAGGAGCAGAGGGGGGGTAGGAGAAACAAAAGACCCAAACAGACTCAGTTTGAGGAGGAGGTACAGATCTTCCAATTTGAGGGAGAGGGATCCTCAGAGGACCCTGGGAAAGGGATCTTCTCCTTCAGAGAGGGGGGGAACTCCTCCCAAAGAAAAATGGGTCCCTAGGGATGCAAATCCAGACTGGGGAGATGTGGAGACTGAGCTACCGCCGCCCACCAACTCATCCCAGAACCAACAGCAAGAAAATCCCCTGGTTCAAACCCATCCTGGGGACTGCCTCCAAAAAGGGGGGGGCAGCCCAGAACCGGAACCAGGGGAACCCACAATGGCTCTGATCTCCAGTTGCCAAATTTTTCTTCCAGATTCCCAAGACTCTCCACAGAATTCTGCCCAAATCTCTTCGCTAGCAATGTCCAAAACCAGAAAGTTAGCCCACCAGTTGTCCAAAAATGTACATTACCTGTGCCCCCTTGAGGAGAAGGAGGGAAGATATTATGCCCCGGTACAAGTACAGGGGCAGGGTACAATATCGGCACTGGTGGACACTGGATCTCAAGCTACCCTTCTGTCCAGAAGGGCCTTTGACGAACTGAATGCAGGAAGGGGAGAGAATTACCAAATTCCTCTCACCTCTCTTCCGGGACAACTACAGAACTTTGACGGGAAGGAAATTCCCGTTGAGGGGACCGCAGACTTGGACATTAAAATTGGGCGACATAAGTTGAAACACCCGGTCATAGTTGTGACCCCAGAGGGCACCCCTTGTTTACTAGGGAATGACCTCCTGAGAAGGTTGTCACCCCTAATAGATTGTGTAAACAAGGTCCTCTGGACCCAGACTAGCCGACCAATAAAATTAAAACAGAGTGTCAACCATGTTAGTTTAAACGGCACATGCCACATGGTTGAACAAAAATCTGACCAAGTAGAATTTCACTTCCAGAATAGCCAAATTCCAGACGTGACAGTAATAGCAGTAGGACAACAGACTAGTGATGGGGGGTCCTCTCTATTTCTGAAAATCAACCTTCCTTCCAGTCTAAAGTGGTACTCCACGCTGGAAGGAAACACTCTGAGATTCTATACTAATCCACAATCAGAAACTCCCACTCCTATAGTCCAGAAAGATGTGAAATCAGCTCAGAGCCTGGCTGATATTCAGCAAATTGGAGAGCAGTTGTTCATCCCTGTTCAGTTAAATGATGGGAAGGACTCTGTTCTCGCTCGAGTGTGGGTGAACAACGGTAAGAGCTTCATCAGCGAAGCCATGTTTCGCCAACTCCCAAAAGATCCAGCCATTCCCACCTTCAAACTGATAGACAAATGGGAAATGGACCTGGAAGCACCTAATTCCAAACATCCCCTGCCAAGCAGGTGTATGCTCAAAATCTCCATTGGCAACAAGAGCATAGTCCACAATTGTTGGGTCGTGCGAGACGTCCCTGCCGCCTTTTACTTAGGCAGTGACATTCTCAATCGCTTTGCCATTAGTTTGGACCCAATAAACTTCAAAGCTTGGTCCCGATTAGCGGATAATCCCATGGGCTTTGATGATCCAGAAAAAGCATTTAGGTCAGCTCAATTGCTACCTTATGCAGTTGAAATTCAGGTTAAAGAGGAAGTCACCATCCCAGAAAGGACCCGACAATTCTCCCTGGAAGTGAAAGTTAAAAGGGGACAAGAGTTGAAAAACCCTGATGCTTACATACATCTAAATGCTTCTCTCCAACAGCAAGGGTTGGGGGTAAACCCAACACCATTAGTCAACATAGAACATGACACCATTCCAATAGAGGTGGATAACAGCGACTTAAAGAGTATTACTCTAGCCGCAGGCACCATTATTGGAATGGCGGTTGATGACCGACATTTCTCCATTGATCTTAGAAATGAACTGTTAGGACCAATCCCCAAGGACTGTTTTGACAGTGACAGTGAGGACAATACAACAAGAGACAGGATTTTTACCCGGCATGGGGGGAACTTCCTGGTGTACACTTCCTGCCCTTATGGTAAGGAAGATGTGACTTGTGAATTCAGGAGGGATGAGGTGATTTTCCAGGTTCATGAAGGCTGCCTTGCCCACCTGAAGCCTCCGGTCCAAATCAGCACTCTGACCAGGGACTTCTCCACCCAGCTGGAGGAGGCCGCTGAAATAGCCAAACCAGAAGTCTTTCCAGGCTTCAGGCAGATGGTGGAAGAGAGAGTCAACCTAGCTGATGCCTGTGTGACTCTGGAACAAAAGCAAAAGTTGAAACAAGTTTTCTTGGATTTCCAAGATCTCTTTGCGGTAGACTCATATGACTGTGGTCGCACTGACATCCACACAACAACAATCCCCACGGACCCTGGCATGACTCCTGTGTTTGTGAAGCAATATCGCTTGCCTCTCGCATCAATGGAGTCCCTTACTGAAATAATTAAGAACCTTGAGTCCCGGGGAATAATCCGTCCAGTCCACAGCACCTTCAATAATCCGGTGCTGGGAATATTGAAGCCAAACGGCCAGTGGAGACTCTGTGCCGACCTCAGGGAGCTCAACAAACGGGTCCATACTTCCCGATGGCCTCTGCCCTACATTGACCAAGGGCTGGCCCAGATCCAGGGGTCACAGGTATTCACTGCAATAGACCTGACCAATGGATACTGGACTGTGCCTGTCAGTAGGGAGGACCAATACAAGCTGGCTTTTACCTTTGGGGGCCAGCAGCACACCTGGACCCGGACTCCCTTCGGATACCTCAACTCCGGCAATGAATTCAACATTTTTCTACACAAGGCCATGCCTGACTTGGGTGCAAGGGGTAACCTGGCTTATGTAGATGATGTCCTCATCAAAAGTTCATCTGTGGAGGAACACATAGCGGAGATCCGTTATGTTCTGACACAGTTGAGGGCTGCCGGAGCAAAACTTTCCTTTCAGAAAGCACAGTGGTGTAGAACCCGTGTTAATTTCTTGGGGCATGAGATTACTCCTCAGGGTCTCTGTCCCCAGGAAAAGAAAGTGCAAGCAATTCAGAAACTGAAAGACCCCACAACTCTGCGGGAACTAAGGAGCCTCCTTGGACTGACGAATTACAGCAGAAAGTTCATTGAGGGCTACGCAGAGATCACCAGACCCCTGATTCATCTCCTGAAGGGGGGGGTCAAGTGGGAATGGGGTCCAGAACAAGCCGAGGCGGTAAAACAACTCAAAAGAAGCCTCTCACAAGCGCCTTGCCTAGCTTACCCTGTCAGAAACAAGGAGTTCTTCCTGGAGACGGGGTTCTCTGATACGTGCTTGACGGCAGTATTATACCAAAAGCATGACAAGGTCAATAAAGTAATCTCCTATGCGAGCAAAACTTTATCCTCTGTGGAGGAAAAATTCAACGATTGTGAGAAGGCACTCCTGGCAACGGTGTGGGCATTGAAGAATTACCACCCGTTTATCCAGGGGGAACACATCATAGTGGAGACTCCACACCAGCCTCTGCAATATCTCCAAAGTGACAGAATCCGTGCCGGAAATGTGAGTAATTCCCGAATTACTTCCTGGATTTTGTCAATGCAAGGCTTTCCTGTGGAGGTCAGATATGGCCAAAACAAGAAGAGTCCCCTCGCGCAAGGTCTGGCTGACTTGCATGATTGTGCCAGAGAAAACTGCCTCGAGGACGAAAGTCTAAAAATCAAGGACAACACAGAGGCATACCTTAATTCCCCACACAAAGTCTTTGAAGAGGACAAGTGTGAGGGAATGCCCACTGTCTATGTGGATGGATGCTCTTACCATGTTGACAACGACGGGGAGAAAGAACTGGTGGCTGGCGTAGGGAATGCATGGGTGAATGAGTCCCCAGAACCCTCCGCTGGATACAAAATTGGTCCCCGAAGTAGTCAGGTGGCAGAATTGATGGCTGTGCATCAGGCCATCCTCACTGCTGTCCAGCATCAACTCCACGAACTGGTCATAATCACAGATTCGGATTATGTACGGAACGGGTTCGTGGAGCACCTGGTTAATTGGAAAACCAGAGGCATGTTATGTGCTAACAACAAACCCTTGAAACATGGGAAGTTGATCCAAAACTTCGATGATCTGGTCACATCGAATGGGATGACCATCTATTGGAAGAAGATTAAGGGTCATTCCAAAGTAGAGGGACCAGACAAAACTGGAAATGACTTAGCTGATCAGATGGCCAAAACCGGAGCCATCCAAGGGGATCTAATTGAGATTGAGTCCCTGTTGGGGGAATTCCAGGTCACTGCCATCACTAGGTCCCAGACAAATGCTCACAACGACCTTTCAATTGCACAATGGAGTAAGGAGACCCCTGATGCTGATTTGATTACCGCTCAGAAGGGGGATCCAATTATTGGTAAATTTTACCAGCACCTTGAGGACCCTGAGAACTTTCCCCTGACGGATACCGATTACATTGGGAAAGAGGACCTAAGAGTGTTGATGAAATGTCCAAAAATGTTCCGAATCCAAGACGGTTTGTTGGTAAGGAAATCCAAAGCTGGCCACGATCAGTGGGTGGTTCCTACCTCATTCCGCAGCCTGATGTTAAGTCACGCCCATGATGCGGCCACTGCCGGTCACAGGGGGTTTCACACAACATTGGAAATCTTGAGAGGTTGCATACTGGCCACACATGGGCCAGGACCTCAACCAATATTTGAAGGGTTGTCTTGTGTGTGCACAATTTCAGCCGACATCCCTCACACACCGGGCGCCTTTACAAAAGAGGGGGATGACACTGCCATGGTCAGATTTACAAATCGACTTTGTAGGCCCCGTGATTCGCTCTGCTAGGGGGAATAAGTACATGTTGACCGTCACATGCTTGTTTACCAAGTGGGTGGAATGTCTCCCAGCCCCAAATTGCAAGGCAGAAACTGCAGCTGCCTTGATGATTAACCACATCTTTTCCCGTTTTGGTCTACCTCAAAGGATTGAGTCAGACAGAGGTAGCCACTTCACCAGTGAAGTAATGACAAAGATGTGGGAGATACTGGGGGTCAAGAGAAAGCTGCATATTGCTTATAGACCAGCTTCTTCTGGGGCAGTAGAGAGATATAACCGGACAATTGTGAGCATATTAAAGAAGTTTGTGGCAGATTCTGGGCCAAGTTGGGATATCCGATTACCTCTGGTCCTAATGGCTATCAGATCTACCCCTTCATCTGCAACCAAAATGTCACCATTTGAGTTGATGACTGGGCGCAAGATGGTGCTTCCTCAGCATTTGCTCTACAGGACCCAAGAGCAGACACTGATAAATGCCTCCACTACTCATGAGTATGTAGAGAATTTAAGGAAACACCTCCAACATGCTTTTGCTTATGCTCAGCGGAATCTAGAAAGATCGGCTGATAGCATGAAGACCCACTATGACCTGAAAACTTCCAGGAAGGAATATCAGGTGGGGGACCGGGTCTATCTATACAACTTCCAAAGGAACCAGGCCAAGCAGCGCAAATTTTTGCCTACATGGAAGGGACCCTTTGAGATCATCGACAAGATCTCCCCTGTGGCCTACAAGATCCGCATCCCCAAAGGCGGTTCGGCAGAGGGGGAAGACAAGTGGGTCCACATAAACCAGTTGAAATGTTGCCATCCCAGGCACACTCTGCAACAACTGGAGGAATCCTCTGGAATCCTAGCGGGTACTGTCTCAGACTAATTCAGTTCCAACCATAAAACATACCACATCTAGTCTCTAAAATATTGTGATTTGCATGAAACTGTCTCTTAGTTATACTGTTTTTTTTTCAAAAAAAGAATGTAATGTTTCGTTATGATAAAATGCATATGCTGCCCCACTATCCCAACAGTGGTGGAAAAACGTCTATGAGTAGGTATTGCCGCTCTTCCTTTGTCGTCCTAGGAGAAAGAAAATCTGAAGACTGGCCAAGGAGGACGATCCGGAGACCGGGAACGAAGATCCAATGGGCACAGTGGACCGCCCAATATTCCCATCAGGACCGGCGAGGAGAACCGATCGATCCGACCGGATGGAGGAAAAGATGCTGAACTGTGCCATCTATTGGAAGAAGATGAGGAAACATCCCAGATCTTGCGAGTCCCATCAGTGAAACCGAATGGCCATCGCAAGAGGGGGGCTTGTGGGATGTATTTACCCATGCATCCGAGCCCTACCTCAAAACTGTGCAGTACTGACATGAAAACATCATGATGGCCAGAGCTTCCCAGAAAATGCACAGGGAAATGCATGAAGAATAGGCTGCCACTCATTTTTGCCGATGTTATGGGCACAGAAGGACACTGCCTAAAACCACCATTGGACTACCCGCACAGTAGTCTGAAACCATTGGGAATGGCAATGCTGATTGCCAAATGCAACCTAGAATGGTGGGGAATTCATTTCTTAAATCTCAAAAATGGGTGCAGTACCAGTACTCACCACTATCCAAAAGCCGGCATTTTAAAACAACACCAGATTTTACTTTTTGCAAAACTGAATAAATGAACCCAAAGCAAGCGAAAGAAAGACTTACTGAGAGGTGGATCCAATGTAAAGTTATATTCTGAAGTGACTTGAAGGTTTATAACAAGACTGGCTGCGCTGTGGATTTCAGCAGTTTAAGTAAATTTGGACTGAAAGACACTAAAAAAAATCTAAATGTTTAAATTGACTGAGTGACCTACTTTTGAGTGTCACATAGGTTGCAATTGTTTAAATGTCACAGTTTTAAACTTAGAATCAGCCTTCTAGCTGCATATGTGAAAATGTTTAGTTTTATTTGAATGCAGGAACTGGGGAACAAAAAGTGACATTTTATCTGAAACCCGGCTTAAGGAACTGAATTCTGCCTGGCAACTACCCCCATCAGGAGTGAAACTTGAGTCACAGCTGTGTTCCCAGGCCTAGCTGCCCTTTTGCTGCTCACACTAAGGATATGCCATCTATCTGATAATTGAATTACCTGTGCTCTGCAGGAAAGTGAACAAAGCCCTGTCCTTGCTCAGGCAAAGGTTTTATTGGCAGGAGTCGTAAATGGTCGTAAAAAGTGGCTTCCTCCTGAGGAAAGGGGAGGGGCACTGCCTGTGAGAGCAAGCTGGCTTGGCAGAACTGGAAAAACCAGAAATTCAACCTTGTGCTGAGAGGAAACCACACCCCTTTGGAGCCAGAACATAACTCTAAAAAGATGAATAACTCATAGAGCGGACATGTGAAAATTTTATAAATGATACCATAATTCTTGTGATTTTTCTGCCCACAGTTTAAGAGGTTTTTAGAACCGGTGGTATGTTCAGGGGGGTGTTAGCGGAAAAGTGGATATTACTCTAAATGTGTGCATGTTAAAAGTCTGAAACTTCATCAGTTAATGTCCTTACTCCCTGCGCACATGTATGTAAAGTTGGGTCAATGTCAGAAATTGAAAAATCAGTTAAAAAGTCAATTATGTGCCATTTCTGAATGCAAGCTCTTAGAAACAGCAGATTTGGACAGAGACATGGCTAAATTCAGCCACACCATGTATATGTAATTTCAAGCAACTGTGTAACTGTGAAATATGTCTTTTATTATCAAATATAGAATGTGTGCAATCTGACAGAGGAGTGTCCTATCTGCAAGCCATAAAATGACATCCCTCTGACTCACAGTTCATTCCCCAATCAAATGATAAATGGAAGTTTGACCAATTAGAAGCTGAGAGAGAGGTAGGGTCAGTGATGCTAGAACACACCCACATTCTAAACACATAAAAGCAGACAGACAGGACAGATAGGGACCTTCAATTCCATCTGCAGCGGGACGCTCTGCCGGAAAAATCCATACTTTACCTCCATCAAACCACCAGAGAGCCAAACTAGAGACTTCAATCTATCCAGAACTAGAGACCCAGACCAGAGAACCAGAGAGAGCTGACCCAGATCACTGTGAAGTGCAGAGACCAGAGGCGAGTTTAAAACCTGACCAGATCCATGGCGAGGCCCATTTCACTCAAGAATATAGTGTGAGTACCTAGAAAACTGTGCAGAACCAATCTCCTAGTTAAAATAATATAATTCAATCCTATTTTAATCTAAGTAGAACTGTCTCCTAACTGTCACCTGTCATTTGTAAAGTTGTCACTTGTCATTTTCTATTTGCAAGCTGCACTTGTCTTTTTGAACTTTAAAATTTCAAATCTGAAAAACGACCTTCACAAAATCGCTCATATCTCTGCAACCGTTTGTGCTAGAGACTTGCAATAACTTTCATCTGAAAGGTTAGAATCGTGGCTTTCCTACGAACCTAGAACCGCATTCCTACCCCTTATAGTTTTACCGCAATCGCGGAACACGCATTCGCGAATTTTACCGCGATTTGCAAATTTCTTCACATGTAAAAACTGCTGCTGCTTGCCTTCCATTTGCCAGAAATTCGTTTAACCTGCTAACTATCCCTGCATCATTGCTAGTGTGAGCCTGGACTAATATTAACTAGATACCACTCACCCTGAACCTCTGAAAGGGAATTAAAAGCATTTCCAGCATATTTCTCATCCATTGCTAGCACATATCAAAGCATTTGCCTGTGTTTTCAAAACTCCTATCTGTTTTCTGTAGTGTAAGCTTGCTGGGGTGAACTGATTTACATTGATTGCATTTCTGAGAACTGTGTGTTTTCCTTCCATTTCCTTGCCTTGCATCAAGGGGGGGAGGGGATTGCCAGAGAAAAGTGATTACATTGTTTGGTTGAAATCATATTGAGTATTTTCTGTACTGCATTCATTGAATATTGCATCCACCTGAGCTTACATAAAGCATCCTCTACCACATTATACTTTTGTTCCTATTTACCAGTGTGCTACCTTATCCATTTCATGTCCACTCATTAGTGATTATAAGAAGTGTGCTAGTGCCAGATTCTCCGTTGTTGATCTTTATCATATCAGATTAAGTGTGCTATTCAATTATTAATTTATTATAAAGTGTGATATATCTATTTTAAATTATCAAATAAACCTTTTAAACTTGCAAAACAGAACTACTTCTTGGCTCAGTGGGGTCAGGGGGATTCCAAGAGAGGGGTGTTATATAGGGGTAGTCATCCAGAACGCATGAACTGGACATAAAGATATATCAATAAGGGTTTTCATTCAGTATTATAGACTAGGCGTTGACTTAGCTGTAGTGTTGAATTGAATCCTCTTACAACTAGAAATCTGAAAGACAAACATATAGGAAAATTAATCATATGATTGAATAAGCTTATAAAAAATGCACATTGTGGACCACAAAATAAATTAAAATAATAACTAAACAGTGACTAGCTGGATTCTCGGCAAGCAAAATAGGTGAGAATTTAAGAGAAACCAAACAGTGTGAAATATAAATAAACATAAAGACAACAAAGATAATCATCAAATATCGAAGATTGATACCACATTTAAATAACATGTTGTCTGATAATGCATATGGAGACTCGGCTCAAATAGCAACCGGAACAATATTAGCCATGAATCCAATAAATTATTTAAAGCGTCCAAATCCTTTTAGTTTAGAGCCACAGGAGGATCAAGGTCAGAGATGGCAGGAGTGGCTGGATGAATTTGAAAGATTTCTAAGAGCAGTTGGAAATCAAAATTTTGCAAACAAGCTGGACATATTTATAAATTTAGTTGGTAATGAGTTGAACACGGTCATTAAAACAATGCCCTCAGAAGAAAAAGCCGCATATCAACTCTTGATAACAGCCATTAATAGTAAACTAATAATCCGACAAACAAAGATTATAAGAGATACATCTTTAATCAATGCACACACGGTCTGAATGAATCCATTGCTCAATTTGCATTGAGATTACAACGCAAAGCCGTGAATTGTGATTTTGCAAACTACAATGATAATGAGGCAATACGGTTGAGAATAATCGTAGGATGCTTGTCATCTCAGTTCAGAAAGCATTTGTTAAAGAAACCACTTCCTCTGAAAGAAGTTTTGGAGTTAGCAAGGGTATATGAGAGAGTCGATACTCAAGCTGCAAATATTGAAAATCCAAGCTGGACTCCATTGCTGCAATAGGACAAAATGTACCATGGCAAAGAAAATATTCAAATGGAGCATGGACAACAACCCGTCAGGACGGATGGAATAATCGGAGAAATCCAACGGAAAGACAATTTTACAGATGTGGATTTGAATTTCCGCACAAAGGTCAAATGTCCTGCCATGGGTCAACTATGCATGCAATGTTGACAGGAAAATCATTTCCAGACAATGTGCCAGGAAAGATTAATGACACCACCTGTATATGGATCTGGTACACAGATGAGTTCAAATCGTAAATGAGGGTCAAAGAAGTTTCAACATGAGACAGTTCCCAGGAAAAGTGGTAACAAGGTCAAGTGGATTGTCAGGAATAACTCCACCAATTCAACGACCACAATTTGTAAGACCAATGGACGATCTACAAATAGAAATGCCTGATCAGAGATGTCTAGGACAGGATTTGGCTATGAAATCCTATCAAATTCAGATTCAAAATGAAAAACAAATAGAAGATCCATATGAGAACCCCCCACTAAAAGAAGACGGTGAGAACAAAGATCAATATCAAGAATATGATAGATATAGTAAAGAATATGTAAGTCTGATATATGATAATGGAGAGGAGAAAACAGCCATTAAGGTTACTGTGCAACTAGGTGGACGAGATACAATTTTTGGTGGACAGTGGTGCAACCGTGAATGCGATGAATGAAAAGGCATATGGAGCAATTTTGGCATTGTATCCTTTAAAACCATCAAAAGACTCATATTTCAATGGGGTGCCAAACAACCGTTGCTATCAAAGGGACAATTTCAATGTGATTTAATTCATTATGGAAAATGTGTGACAGTTAACATGTATATTATAAGCACTCCGGCAGTGGGGAGATGTCTCATCAGTTGTACAACTGCTACAGAATTACATCTCATATCTGTTAAGTACGATCAGGTGGGAAAGATACAAGGATATCCTTCACAATGTCATGAGGTGTGTGCTATTGCAGAAAGAACAGTGGATTTGGAAAAGATAAAAGAAAAGTTTCCAAAATTATTTGAGGGTGTCAGAAAACTTAAGGATAGTATGATACACTTACATATTGATCCGACAGTTCGCCCTGTTCCTCAACACCCCAAACGGATTGGGTTTCACTTGCAAGCCAAAGTGTCTAAAGAGCTACAACAATTACTAGACAATGAAATAATTGAAGGAGTGGAAGGTGGTCCTACTCCGTGGGCGTCTCCATTAGTAGTAGTACCTAAAGCGAATGGTCGTCTTCGGTTATGTGTGGACATGAGAATTCCCTACAGAGCAATACAGAGAGAGCGACATCCAGGACCTAGTATTGAGGATATGATGATCCGCTTGAATAAAGCTACCAGATTCATGAAATTAGATCTAAATCAAGTGCATCATCAGTTGACAATTGATCCGGAATCGAGACCTATAGCCACTTTTATGCCGCAGGATGGTTTGTTTAGGTACAAGAGACTGAGTTTTGGTATCTCTTCTGTGCCAGAGATATTTCAAGAGACAAGAAGAGTTATTGCACAGTGAACAATGCATTTCATTATAGTGATGATATATTGGTATATGGAATAAATCAGAGTCAACATGATGAGGCACTGGAGCAAGTATGTAAGATTCTTCAGGATACCGGATTGACACTAAATGGCCCAAAATGTGAAGTTAATAAGAAGAGTTTGAGATTTTTTGGACACACATTTTCAGAAAAAGGCATCAAGGCAGATCCGGAGAAAGTAAATGCAAATCTAGGGCTAGATTCTCCTAAGGATGTAGCCGAAGTAAGATCCTTTCTAGGAATGACTGGGTATTGTGCGAGGTATTTACCCAATTATGCAACAATGACTGATGCTTTAAGGCAACCATTAAAGATGCACTATTTCAGTGGAATCCAGAGTACAGAGAAAGCTTTGAGTTGATAAAGAAGGAATTGGCAAAGGAGCACCAATTACAATATTTCAATCCTGGTTGGGAGCCTGAAGTCACGGTGGTTCTGGGTGCTATATTAACGCAAATAGAACCAGGAAGAGACAATGGAAGACATGTTGTGGTTTATGCAAGTCGTGCTTTAAGCTCTGTTGAACAGGCATATTCACAAGCAGAAAGAGAAAGTCTAGCAGCAGTATGGGATTGTGAAAAGTTTCATCATTTTGTAATTGTAAGACCATTTACTTTAATTACAGATAATCAGGCTCTTCTGTCCTTGTTTGGTAATCTTAGGGTTAGAATTCCACCAAGGATCGAAAGATGGGGAATTCGTTTACAGGATTATGATTATAACATCATTCATAAGCTGGGGAAGGAAGCCAACTAAGCAGATTACTTATCAAGACATCCAAAAGAGGTGGCTGAGAACAGAATGCAAAAGGAAGCAGAGGAATATCATATTTGTCACTTAATGCAAACTCTTGATTAGAACGCTACCTTCCTTTAACCAATTCAAACTCAAAGCCAAGCTTTGGTTAGCAACATCCCATTAACAACCGCTCTCCTATCTGGACGGGTCCTCTGAATATTGCCTTGATTCGTAACGTCATCTGTAGACTCTGTGTACCTGTTGTGACTTTTATGATGATATGACTACTATGATATGCCTACTATTGTAATGTAATGTTCCACTACCTGTAATGTTCTACTAAGATATGCGCCCGGTTGCCCTTGGGCCTGGTCTGCGCTATACAAATAAAACAAAATACAAAAAAATACAAAATACCGGTAGCAGTGACTAAGGAGATATTCATGGAGAAGAGTAAGGAAGATCCGACAATTCAACTGGCTGTCAAGATTACCAAAGAAGGTAAATGGAAATGCTGGAGTAAGATTCAAGTGGAATAGAAGAGATCTAGAGAGGATAGCTAGAGAGAGCAGTGACTTGTCGTTAACTGACCAGGGACTGCTCATGAGAGGTAATAGGTTAGTAGCGCCCAAAAGTCTCTGGAAAATACTTGTAATGTTAGCTCATGAGGGACATTGTGGTGTTGTAAATACAAATAAATTCTTAAAAATCAAGTATGGTTTTCTTACATGGATGTCATTGTTGAAGACATTTTACAACACTGTATTGCTTGTCAAGTGACTGACTGGAAAACAATCTGAACCTCTTAGAGTAGTGCCATTACCTGATGGTCCCCGGAATAGAGTGGCAGTTGATTTATTTGGTCCACTTGAAGGAGGATATCTACTGGTAGCTGTGGATGAATATTCACGTTTTCCATTGATCAAGCATTAGGCTTCTACTGCTTTTCACCATGTTGCAGTGGTTCTGGAAGAGTTGTTTAGTGAATGGGGTGTTCCAAATGTTATTAAAACTGATAATGGGCCACCGTTTCAGAGTCATGAATTCACCAAATTAGCTGCACATCTTGGGTTTGAACATCAAAAGACCACACCTTTATGGCCTCAAGCCAATGGAATGGCTAAGAGATTTATGGATACTATAAAGAGAACCCGACAGAAAGCAATAGTGGACAATATGTCAATGCCTCAGGCGATATCTCAGATGTTGCGAAGCTATTGGAATACTCCTCATGAGATGACCGGATATGCACCCTCTAGCTTGATTCGATATAAGCCTCTAACTAGACTTACACAGATGGAAAATTATACGCCTATGGAGGATGCTGAAATCAGAGAAAGAGACAAGTTAAAAAGGAAAAAGATTAAAGAATGGACCGATGTCAAGAGAAATTCACGTGAGAATAAATTAAAGGTTGTAGATTCTGTTCTAGTGAAACAAAAACAGCGTAGAAAGTTGGACTCTAGATAAAGGCCTTTGCCATTGAAGATTGTGAAGATCAAAGGTCCCATGGTGACTGCTGTAGGAGAGGAATGTGAGATAACAAGGAATTCTTCATTTTTTAGAAGACTATTTCATGATGGTGATGATGAAAATACAGACGAAGATGTGACCAAGATGTCTGATGATATGGACTTTCCTTTTTCTGATGACATGTCTGTGGATTCTGGTTCTTGTTTGGAACATCCTGTGTTAGTGGAATCAGAGGGTAATGTAAGTCCTGAAGTACAGGATATAGCTATAAGAAGTCGGCCTTGTAGAGTGAGTCGACGACCGGCTCGTTTAATTGAGCAGATGTGATGTGATCCTAATCTGTTGTAAGTACAAATGTACTTGTTATGTTATGGCGATGAACTAAGATAAGTAAGGGGGGGTTGTTGTGTATTGTTTCATAGTACGATGCATTTATAGCACTGATGCTTGTAGAATGTAATAAAGGGAATGTGGGAATGTTTAGAGGATTCTGGAATGAAGGGTTACTCACTTGATGTTGGTGACCTATAAAGATACGGTTGACCCATGAATGGCTCCGGAGTATTTAATGATAAATTGATACCACTATAACAGTCAAGTCTCAGAATCAATGCCGGCTCACCACTGCTGTAGAAGTGTCCAACACCTCAATCTGTCGATAAGCTTGTGCCCCCTCATTTCAGTGTGCACAGCCAACTGTATTTCCTTTTGTTCTGGCTGAATTACATTTTAGAGGTTGCCATCAGAAGCACAGGTTATTATGGCAATAGTGACTTTGATGTAGCATGCATTTTTTTATTTTTGGCAAATCCGAGTATTTATTTTAAAAGAACCTAAGTGGAGCAGCCAGGTGTTGTGAAGTCCAAGACTGCATTGTTCACCTCCGCGTTCAGGCCATTGCTCAGCATGCCAGGTATGTTGCATGGTAGCGGGCAGATGGGTGGAGGGGAATGGCCATTTTGAGTGGGCAGCAACAGCAAAGAGCATGATGATGAATTCTGTCCCTCGCAGGAGTTCCAGAATTGTTTCTCATTCATTTCAGCATTGGATGTGATTATTTGCAGGTTGTTCCCATCATAACAGCCAGCCATTCCCAGCAACATTAAATTAAGCATGAGGCCAGTGTCCGTAAACAGCCTTATGCTGTGCTCCGTTATATTATAACCGTGCGAGGCACATTAAAATGGCATCTATTCAAATTGCATTCGGTCGTCAGATTACAGGAGACAGAAGTTTGATTTTTCTCTGACAAATAGAACTATTGAAGCCAATAACCTGTAACCAATCACCATTTGGGCTGGAATGGCTTTTTCTTCTCGTGCCTTGATTTTTTAGTGTCCCATTTCCTTTTTTATTCAAATAGAGCATCTTGGGGAAGATCATAATTCCGTCTGTTTCGATGCGATCGCTGCGACAAGCTCGTTCTGCGTAACCGGTTAGCAACAAGAGCGATCAAGTGCTGCTTTTGCCACAGTTGCATTCTTCCCATATTTTTATTAGCTGCCATTTTATTTGTTCTCGCTTGCAGTGCACCGTGTAGAAAACATTAATAAATAGAGGCATAATGAATGGGACTAATTGATTTTGGCAGTCAAAGACTGGCATACTTTTGTGCAACGGGGAATCTATTCAAAGAAGCTTAACTGCTGTTGAGTGGAAGCCTTAACTGTAATAATGGGCCCTCATTTGGATCTTGTTGTGTGAGGCGAGCAAAGCTGAACGAGTGAACTGCTATTTTTTAATGCGGACTTCATACTGCAGGAAAGCTCTTACTTCCTTCGCCGATTTTGCCACCCCTAAACAAAGGCAAAAGTTGTATTTCTTGTAATGACACAGATTTAAATCTCTTATTAGCCTTTGTTCTCCCAACTCATTATGTTCTGAGGACAGTGTTGATTATCCTGCCCGTGTTTATGGAGTCCACTTCCACCCACCTACAGCACGTGCTTGTTTAAGGCTCCTGGTGTTATGGTATTTATAGTCGCACCATTTCCATCTGTATTTATCCATATTTTTGATAATTGCATTTTTTATTTTAAGCACCAATAACAATATTTTTGATCCCACTTGCTGATTTCATTTATATTGTATCATTTATTTGTTTGATGTGCAGCTCCTTGGAGTAAAGCACTCTATAAATAAAATGTCAATTCAATATTTATTTTTCGGTCCAATTTTTCCTGATTTATCCATAATTATATTTTTTACTATATAAAAAGTTTTTTTCACTAGTATTTTTCCACATTTATTTACATGAAAAAACACACTAGCAGTATAACTTGAAGCTGCTAAAACTGCGTTCTTGCCCAAATCCAAGACTGCCCATCTGCAGCCTCTTAAACAACTTCAAACAAAATGGCATTCCTGTTTCAACCCGTTATGTTCCTTTTCACAGCCACTGATCTGCTATGCATGTTTGGCAAAGACGCAAGCAAGAGGCATGCATTTCGAATTGTATCCGTATTTTGCAAATAAATACTGAAAGGAAAAAAAGTGATTTCCACCTGATGAGGATGAAAACCAGGAAACCAGCGAGTTTCAAACTCGTTCGCAGTGGCAACACGGGACACCAGAGTTTCTGCGGAACAGGAACTCAACAAAGCGACGGGGCAGGAGCCCAAGAGGAGGTGGTGGCGAGACCTTGCAGATAAATCCGTTGTGGGCCATCGGTCTGCAGAACGTTGCTAATACCACCAGCAACAGAAGGTCTTGCGGCATCCACGTGTGCAGTTGAGCACCGGGAGAGCGCAAAGAGACGAACGCCAGAGAGAGGGCTGCGTCGGCAGTGCATGACGAGAGAGCGAGTCCCCCGGGAGAGAAAGCGCCGAAAGCATTCTCCTTCCAGAACTGAGGTAACCAGGCCAATGGGAGGTACCAGAAGACTCAAGGGAATCATTATACCACACAGTTAACTTGTCACAACAAAGGACATTTAAACAGAGTTCACTTTGAAACCATATAGATGCAAAGGTTGTGAATCAAGAGAAAAGCTGGAGGAGGAGCCGGGCAGCGAGAGTGAGAATGAGTGTAAGAAAATACCCTAGGAAAGGAGAAAAATAACTTGCTATACAATACAAGAGAAATTAACTATTAGAATGAAAGAAAAATACAGCCCCCAGCGTAAAACAGAAGCCAGTTACAAAACCAAGTGTACCAAATAAGTGGAACTGTTATAACATGGGAGTGAAAACCCATCAAAGTAATATTCCCTCAAAAGGGACACCCTCTGGTCTATGACCAAAATCATAAACCTGCAAAGAGAGCCAAAAGGGCTTCGAGGTGACGAGAGAAAGCTGAACAACCCACTTGGGGAACTAAGACTAATACGAGACGTCACAAAAGTCTCTTTGTGTATTGTCTATTAATGACTGGTACTAGCAGTAGCCTCAGGAGAAGGCAGTTATTCTCTTGACCTAAGTTAGATTTTTCTTAGTGGTAGGGTCAGTAAGGGTAGTTTTGGACAGCAGACTTATTTTTTTGGACATTCACGACTGACAAACAAGCACCTTAGTAACATAGGAAGGGACCATAGTCCTAGGGAAAGTTAGGCCTTCTATCTTTGCTTTAATGAAAGATTGCACATCATGTCCTCTGAGTCTGCAGCCTACTCCTGACCAGCCACAAATGTTTACAGTATAGTTGGTGAGATTGTGAGTTTGTCAGACCATGCATACATTTGCATAGCACTGCCCAAGATCTATGGACCCCGCCCTACATGCATAAGCTATTCTGCCAAATGTGCCCATTTGGCTTGCTAACACGTCATATCCCACAACGCTAGAATCAGCACCTGCTCAAAGGTCCCATACAAGCCCTTTATTGAAACCTTTTGAATAAAGTATCCAAGATAACTGGACAGACATTACCAGTCCTGCATCCATGACATTTGTGGATTCTCAAATTACCCACAAAATGTTGGCTTGATGTTATCTGTGCATGCTGTAGCAGGAATTCCAAGTCCAATAAGGAAGTTAATTTAACTTTTGACCCGACTCTAAGTGAACATGCTGTGTTTCACACTGACACAAAATAAAGCAAGATTGTGTACCTGAATGTATTAGGAAAGCAGTCTATGTTCAGAGGACTTGTTTCTTTGTGGCTTGTATACTACACCATGCATCATTTACTGAGCAAACTATGCCGCTCTCCAAACTATTACTGGGTATGGGCATATTAGGTATGTCAATATTTGACAATGGTCGCAGTCTTTGGTCTATGGTCTACAAAGCTACATAACTCTGCATAGGTAAAGTCTTCGGCATGCTATTACTCAAACGTCAAGCATGGGTAAAGTCTGCCCCACTACATGATCCTTTTCAAGTTGGCTTTCAGAAGAACTCGGGGCTTCAATCAACATCTTGATCCTCAGCTTCTTGAAAAGCAAATCACTAGAAGGGACTTCAAATACTTCTCTAGCCTTCATAGACCTTACCCAGGCTTTCGATAAGGTGGAAAGACAGTTGCTCTGGGACAAACTTTCTGCAGGAAACTGCCCTAAGAACATCATGGACCCAATAAAAGCACTATACTCAAACATTGATGCGGGTAAAGCGAAACGGAAACGGTACTCTATCGGAAAGCATCCCAATAAAAGGGGGGGGGTAAAGCAGGGATGCCCCCTGGCACTGTTCACTGCCTTTATTGGAGATTACAGGGAGTCAACGGAAACCGTAAGGGCTTTTCCACCTAAGGTTGGGGGAATGCAAGTCCCAAGAATCCTCTATGCGGATGATATTACTGTGATAGACCAGACTCCGATGGGCCTTAAACGCCAATTAGCAAACGTAGCTAAGTACATCAATAAAAACAAGCTCCAAATCAACACAGGAAAAACGAAGATAATGATCATGGGCAAAAAGAACAAGTGAGCCACGGGAGCGTCGTGGCATCTGGAAAACATGTTCATAGAAATAGTCCCAAAGTTCAAATATTTGGGGGTCATGCTTGACAACACCGGACAAGAAACCAGTATGCAAAACTTTATCTGGTCTAAAGCATGCACCATGACCACACAAGCACGAATGTTGGACAATAAATTTGGGCGTTTTTCGCTGTTAACGGCATTAAAATACTACAAAACAAGTTATTCCATGCCTGACGTATGGCGTTGAGGCTATGCCCATGCTCCCAGACAAAATCTAGCCAAAGATCAAAGCCTTTCTCTGGAGATCATTGCTCTCGGTCCCCAAATCAACTTCACTACCGGCAATTAGGAAAGAACTGGGGTTGATCTCTCTAAAAGCCATAGTGGAAAACAACAGTATGTCTTTATACAGAAAAATCCTTCTTCCAGATTCACCCACTCTGTACAACTTGATGTAGACTGAAATTAATACAGGGGGCTCAAAAATGTTATCAATGGCTACAAAAAAGGTACAACTAAAATCTATTGCCTGCTCACAGGAAGACCTGCTTGCAAATCCGCTTAAAATAAAAAGAAAATAGGGACTGGACTGGATCACCACTTTAGAGATGGCCATAAAGAACAAACTCCTGAGCCATCTACCTCCTCTGCAAAGGAAATGCAATGATCCAGGGGCATTTTTTAAAAAAAATTTCCCAGCAGACCCTTGAGACAGCTTTTCATAAAAGCGAGGCTGAATTTACTGCCGACTAATGAAATCTTACACATTAGAGGCATCAGCTCAACAGATATCTGCAGACTGTGTAAAGACGCGTAGGCTGTCGAATCAGACACCTACTTACATCATATTCAGCAATACAAACTGAGACAATCTTACCTGTCAACTGTCTTGGAACCCTCTTCCCTTCGTGAAGAAGAGACATGGTGGCCACGTCTAACTAGCGGACATAAAACTTCATGGTCAATAGCCACGGTAAAAATCCTGCAACATGCTTTCATGCTGATAGCGCAAGGAGAAGGAAAAAGTTAAGCCAATGGCATGCGTTGACAACGAAAATGCAAGTAAACAGATGGTCAATGTTTACAAGGACAAGACTCAGTTCTGCTTTTGTTTAAAACCAAATAGTTTTTGGTAAACACAATAAAAAAATTAATTAAAAAAAGCTACATAACTGTCATTGGGAGACACCATTCATCAGAGTCCAAGAATTGTTTTTAAAATTCATATCTATATTTTTTAAATTGGCAACTATACAGTAGCTGTACAAAGACTGCCATAAGAATTGCCCATGACATCATTCATTGAAGTCTTTGTTTTAGATATACCTCTAATAGGTTGGTGAGCACCAGACTGAAACAGGACTGCGAGAAAGCATAGACTATGAAGCACATGGGTGGGTAAAAGGCAGAGGACTCTGTAGAACAGTAGGTTGGATCATGAAGGGAATAAGTGCTTCATGGGGGGGGGACAAGTCCAACTAGCATCGGTCAAGGAAGCCAAACTACAAGGGAACACGGATGTCAGGAGGATGAAGTTTCATGCTGACATGGCAAAGGGAACACAAAGAAGAGTAAATGTAGAGAACTAAACCTCATTTTCGGTGTGCTATATGTACATTTGAAGTATCTAGCATCAAAATGTGCACCAATGGCTAAGACGTAATGCTTAGCTTAACGGTTGTTCCTCCACCACAATATTCATGCTTATGTGTAATAACTTTCTTCAATAATTGCTCGTTGTTCAATCTCATTAAAACACTTAACTTGTTTTAGGATGTGTTCTGTGGATTTTTTTTTCTTTTCATCCCTTGTTTGTGAGACCGAAATTCCAAAGCTGAACCACTGGCTTGACATCCCTATATTTTAAAAATATTTCCTGAATGCAGAACACACATTTCCCCACTGAGTACTCATTAATGTTCTGTTTCTGTGGTTTTGTACTGTGCTGAAGCACTGATCCTTGTCCATAGAGTGTTGTGCGCTCACCTGGAGAAACCAGACCTTAGTCTACTGGGAAGTAGAAGAGTGAAGTAGGTCACAGATGCAGGAAATGAAATTCTTCATATAGTGTGGATGCGTGTTAGTCCACCATTTTATTTATTTTTAAATTTTATTTTATTGAGCATTTGTAGGGCGCTTTATACAACAGAATTGTGTTTCAAAGCGCCACAAGGCTAAATGGGAAGGGAACAGGGGAAATAATAAGTGGCAAAAAAGTAAGTATACAGTCGTCCTTCTAGGCCTTGTGGCATTCGGACGTGCAAGTGCATTTGAGCAGAAGTGCAGGGTGTTAAGGATTTCAATCGGGCAATACAACCGGGTCTCGCCTAGCATGTAAAGCACAGATTAAATACTTATTTATTATGTCTATGGGTTCAATATTCTGAGTGATATATCACACCTCAAAATACCCTCAGGGTCACAATGGACCAGGAATCAGGCTGGTTGGCAAAGGTAAATATGTATTATTTAAAATTCAAATCAAATATAAGTTTTAATACATGGGACAGCAATCACCAATGTGGTGACAAAAAATTCAGAAATTAGGTAAAGCAATTGAATTCACTTATAGCAATACAGAAGATAAAACACAGGAAAAAGAACAGTTTTGGCTTGTGAAAAGATAGCGCATAGGTTAAAGTTTCCCCCTGCAAAGTTCTCCATTCACAAATGAGCAATTCTACACAGATGTAAGTAATCAGCAGGTATTCGGGAATAAGGACAGAGTACAGTGTTTGAATATAGTCTTCCCTCCCCAAACAAGAGAGAAGCATTTTTGTGAAATTTACACTTTTAAAAATGACAGTTGAAAATGGCTTTGTGAAACAAGGAAAAGTGTGCAAAGAGTTTAAATTGATGTAAATTCCTATGAGGACAACACTAAACAGGTTCTAACAAACATAAGCTACAAATTGAGCAACAGAACACACTTTAAATCAGAATGGGAGTGTGGAAATACTTTGAATGAGAAAGACAAGTGTAAAACTTTTGCAAAAATGCGAATTTGCGCCAAAATTTCACTATGCTATTTTTTTCATAAAAACAGGTCAAATACACTGTTGGTTGTGGATGTAGCTACCGGTCTTAGTTTAACTGACAGTTGGAATTTGATCTCTAACTATAAAACTGAAGAAGTTATGTACTTTTTAATGAGAGGCGTTTTTGAAAAAAATAGAACAGAGAAAAGCATAAATTCGGTTTTAAAAATGACAGATTGGTTTTATTTAAAGTATGTCAATGACTAAGAAAAATATAATGCCACCCGGGAATCTCCACAGTTACGCACGGCCTCTTGTAACTCTTCAAGTGGCGGATACTACGTTTTCTGTATGGGAATTACTTTATTTGATCCAAATCATTAATGGGTTATGGTTTTGTAAAACAAATGAGAAAATCAGCGCTAACACTATTAATTACAAACAGCGTTGCAAAAATGGGTCTGACAAGGTTAAAGGTTCTTAAGTTAAAGGGAGGATAGGTTGAGAGATTGGGATAGGACAATGTAATATACTATGGGTTACTATGATTCCTGTTGATACTTACAGTCCACTGTAAATTAAGATTGGACAGTCAGTGTTCTGGTCATCACGGGTCGGGTCTACTGGCAGCAGGGCACTTCTGGCAGAATGGTCAGCTGGGCAGTTCGGGTCAATTGGACTGGCACCTCAGACTGGATTTGGATTGGCCCTTCTGGTCACTGGACACAGCAGTAGATTAGCGGGATTGAGAGTTCATTAGGCAAGCATGAATGGTAGCAAGCCAGACTGGATCAGAATGATTCTTTCATGAAGTTTGGGATGCTTCAAGAATTGGGCCTAGCTGAAGAAGTGTTCAGCAATTGCTCGGCATTGGTTTTGCAAAGTAATCTGGATCAGGATAAGATGAAGAATTCTGGAACAGGGTGTCACGCGGGAATCGGGATGGAGTCAGGAATCAGTGTGTCTGTGTGTGGTGAAGTTCCTATATTTATCATGCCAAGTGACATCACAAAGTTTGTTAGGGGCAGATTTACAGTCCGCACCCACTCGGCTGTGATAGGTCAGAGGCACTTGCCTTGTTCTGGTTGGAAGCTAGAAAGAGCTGTCATATTTTATGAGGTGATTTAGGAACTCCCACAGTGATTTTGACCAAAACTTAACTTTTCCACAAATACACATTTTTATAATTTTGCCCTCTACTAAAATCAGGCAGGCACATGCATTACATATTTGATGGGTTATCTTTACATCCAATTTCCATCTCAGTGAGAGCTATCTTTGTCATTCTGTGGAATTTTGTCAATTTCAATCATAACGATTTGGCCTAACAATTCCTAATTCAGTATATATCTGGGAAATCATCACTAGAGCTTGGTTATACAATATTAGACTTGCAGCATTAATAGTTTTGGCGCAATAAGTGTTTCGGTGTATCCTTGGTTCCTTATGCAGTACAGGGTTCACTCACGTCTCCAAAGAAAGAGCATAAAATTAGATTTACACCTACCAACTTTTAGATGTGTCCTTCATGTTGCAAAGTTAGAGTTTCAAAACTTAAATCACAAATACGCATTTAAAGAGATACCTTTTAGCAGTTTTTTTCTTTTCTCTCCTTTCAACAGGCAACAGCTGTCACATTCCTTTGATCAGGGTGGGGTGTCCTCTTCCTTTAGGGCCCCTCCCCTGTAGGGATCAGTAGGCAGCCTACCATTGTCCTTGGCTGGGCCCCAGACGAATGTCTAATCAGTCCATTGTTGTCAATATGCAAGAACCTCCCAGCATCAATTAAGCCTTCCTGTAGCAGCAAGGAGTTAAGTGTCATCTTTCCCAGGCTGGGCACTGTCAAGTCATAATTATTTAATTCCAAACTGGGTTTTGACTTTAAAGAATTACCTACAGCTTTCATTATCACATAACTTGTTTATAGGTAGATTTTGATATTTAAGGAATTAGACCTTCACAAAAATGTTTTTAAACAGGTGATTTTTGCACTGCTTCCCTGAAAAAGCACATTTAAACTAAGTCTTTTAAATCCATTTTTCTTATGCAGCATACAAACTTTTAATTCAGCATTATTTATGTCCTTGAGTGCTGGGCTTTGTTTTGCAATCTGGATATATGTATCCAGCCTTTATTTGGAGTTTCTGTGTACAGGTGAAATTGTTGTGTTGCCACTTTTAGCTGCATTTTTCCTCTGTAACTGAAAAACTGTTGCTGACTAGATTTTCATAAAATACATCTCTTAGCTGCTGTCAGTCAGTGAGGCCCAGTTTCTCTGAGCCACCTGGAGGATCTGTGATTTCAGTACACTTTTAATTTCAATGGAAAATGAATGGATCTAGTGCCAAAACAGCACTTTGAAGGTTGCAATTGGTTGGGGAAGCTGCATTTTAAAATGCATTTTCGGTTTTTAGCCCAATTCTGTAGCCTTGCTTCATGTTAACTGTAACAGCACCCACTGGCATTCTCCTGCAGTGAGAATTCTGTTGTCTCCCCCACTTTGACTGTGTGGCAGGGGTGTGGAGCCTTTGGTGAGTGTGACCCATGCGCAGTTTTGTGCGCGCACAGGGGTTAGCGCATCCATTTTTGGCTGTTTCTTTCACCATTTGTAAATTGAGGCAGTGGGGCTCATTTGTATGGGTTAAAATATCCCACAAGTGGGATGGGAAAGGAAGGACGAACAGAGGAGTGGTCATGTGCTGTAGGAGGACCCGGGAAGGAAGTGCTAAGGGGAGCCGAGGAGGAGAACCTCAGGCTAAGTGCTAGTAGAGGTGACTTGGGGGCGGGATGTGGAGCCACCAAGCAGGAGCCCGCAGTGCAGTGGTGGTGGGTGCTGGTATTGACTGGGAGGCAGGGTCTGGGATCCTGTGAGATTCATGAGGATTAGGCAACCAGTCACAGCAGCAGTAGGGTGATTAGCAGGGAAGGTAGAGAAGAGCAGAGTTTTGAGCAGTTTCTGGAATTTACAGAGGTCCGACTCAAGTCCGAGTGGAGCAGGGAGGCTGTTTCAAAGGGAGGCACCAGCCGAGGAGAGAGACCTGCCCCCCCCACCCCCCACTCTCTGCTAGGAGCACTGTTTGACAATCAGAGTTGGAGTTAGAGGCGTGCAAGGCTCTAGCAGGGGAGTATTTAGGGAGGGAAAGTTGAAGATAGTGTGTTCCCAAGCCCCAGAAGGCCTTGTGGATGATGCAGAGGATCTTGAATTTGATCCTTGCAAGCACTGGGAACCAATGGAGAGATTTCAGGGCTGGAGAGATATGGTCCCTGGACTTGAGGCCAAGGATAGGTCTTGCAGCTCTATTCTGGATTAGCTGGAGGGGGCGAAGGGAGGAAAAAGGGAGATTGAGAAATAGGCTTTTCCAATAGTCCAGCCTGGAGAGGACCAGAGCTCTGGAGACACTGAACTTCTGGGTGAAGTTGAGAAAAGAAATGATGACTCTTGAGGATGTGGAGCTGGAAGTGGGACTCCTTGCTAACGTCCAAGATGTGAGGGGAGAAGGAGAGAGCAGAGTCCAAGATGACCCTGAGGTTTTTGGCTTCATAAAATGGTGAGGGTTGAGGGCCCAAAGAGGGTGGCCAGAGGGTAGGAGGAATAGATGGCACAGGTGTCCGGATGAGGAGGATCCCTGTCTTACTGGCATTGAGATCATTTGCTGCACACCATGCCTGAATGGCGGACAGACAGGGATGAGAGAGGAGAAAGAGGGGGAAGTAGAGGGATGTTTGAGGGAAAGCTGTGTCATCGGCATAACACTGGAAATGGGGACAGAAGGAGGAAATCAGATGAGCAAGAGAGGCGAGATGGATATTGAAGAGCCATGGCGATATGATGGAGAACCTTGGGGCACGACAGAGGTAAGAGATTGTTAGTAGAGGAGAAAGGAACCAGTTGCAGCTGGGACGGGCGGTTAGTAAGGGAAGAGGTCCGTCAATTCAGTCCCCGGTCAGTGATTCAGCGCGTGTCATGGAGTCGTTTTATGAGGATAGAATGGTTGACTGTGCCAAAGGCAGAGGAAAGATTGACGAGAATGAGAACATATACCATATATGTACTATATAGAAAGGAATGTGTTAAATTAACATAGACATTGAGTTTCCAAGCCAGGTTGTTGGCTATGCTGTGGTAATGAGTCTACACGGGTGGATACCTGTGTTTCCCTTATAGGTCACTTGTTGCATTTTAATGTATTTTCATGTATGGCATGCCACATAGCGCATTTAAATGTATTGCATGATTTTTCATCCCCCGCTATATTTTTCATCTTGTAAACCTGTTCCCACCCCAAGCACAGCTAACAGCTGCCAGTTTTATGACCAGTGAATTACCTCTCCCTGAACTCTTCCCCTCCCCATTCCCTGTATTTGCTCCCAGTTGTCCCCATCCTGTGACCACCTCCTCCCCTTTCTGTCACTTGAACTTTCCTGCTCCCCCAAGGGGGCCTACCTATGCTCTGCAATGTCCGCCCTTCCTCCCTGGACTCATGAGAACTGTGGTCACCACAGGGATGGGTGAGGTGAGCCCTTCCATCTCCTTCCTTTACCGTTGTCCCTGGATGTGTGACCACCTTACATGTTCCTGCCCCCTTCTTCTTTAGCCCCTTCATCCCCACTTCCTGGGACAGCTGTGGAGGAGGGGGAACTCTCTGCCTGCAAGTGTCGGTCTACCCCCCGGCCACCTGTGAATCGCCACCCTTTTTCCTGTCACTTGGACTGTGGGAAATATTTTGAACTCCTGAGAAACTCTCCTCCCCTATGGAGGGCGTGGGGGGTGACCGCTGTGTTTGGGGGGGAGGGCTGTGCCTGCCTGTGTCATCCTACAACCTGTCGTCATCCCCCCCCTTTTCCTCTTGGCTCCTGTGGGCGGGCTCTGCAGGGATGGAGCAATAGTCTTATAAGTGGACAGAGAACCACGGCTGGCTCTTTTATTTTTTTTCTTGGCTGCAGGTCTGGGCACGTGGGTGGGGGCAGGGAAGTTACAGAGACCCAAGTAGGTACACTTCTCCCAATCTGGCCTACTCCCTTTCCATCCCCTTGTGCCCCATTCCTCTGCAGCCTGCGCTCCTCTGCCCCATCATCTGTATCGCAGTTTATCTCTGCCTAGCTCTTTCCCTGTCTGCCTGTCTCCCTCTGTGCCTCTCCAGTATTCCTCTCATCAGTGCCCCTCCTTGTGCTGCAGCCCAGTGCAGACAATCATCCATGTCTAGTATGCCTAACTTACTATGCTGGCAATGAGTCTACGTCCCTGTCTGTAATAAATGTGTTCCTGATTTCTGCAAAGACGTTGGTGCCTTCTTTTATGTTCTCACTTTATTGGGTAGCCTGCCTGTTCTTGCCAGGCTGGGAACCCATCCTGCATACACAACACACACCTCACTGGGGTCTGTTAATTCCCTGTTCCAAAACTGTGCTCTTCCTGTGGTCTCCCAATTTTGGCCCGCCTTCCACTTCCAAAGGGCTGATGGATAATTGGAACAGTCCACAGCCTGCTGAAACCTTGTGTTAAAACCAGTAATAAATCCAGAAGTTGAAGTGAGCGGGGTATGAACATTGCAATATGACCCTGCTACCTCAGAGTAAGGGCTGCAGCGGTCGAAACCAGATAGGTCATGCTGCCTGAATTGTGTCTGGATTCAGGTTTGAGTCCATTCTTGGATGATAATGCACAAGCAGTCCCACCCATGGTTGCTGAGCGAGCATTGTCCGCCGTGGTCTTTCCAGGACCCATCATTGGCAGTGCATTTTTTATATTTCCACACCTTCTCCAAGGGTGAAATGATGAAAAGAAATAATGACTCTCATGCACCACATGGACGTTTCTATTCGGAACCAAGCCATTGGAGCTGGGACAGTCGGGTAATTCAGGGGTAGTGTTGAGCCAGGGGTGACCTTGGGGGTTTGTGCTGGCTCTTGGGGCCAAACATGAGCCGAGGCCGGGGAAAGGACATGCAAAACAGGGGAGCGGCCTGAATGAGGGGCTGGGGGCAAGGAAAGCGCCTGGGGACAAGAAAAGGAGCTACAATGGTCTGGGGTAACAAAAGGGGATAAAAGGGCTGGGGTGAAAAAAGAGGCTAAAGAGGGCATGAAAAGGGCCTAAAAGGGTTTGGGGCAAGAACGGGGGAAGAAAGCGGTCTAAACAGGGACTGGGGCTAAATGGGGCAATACAGGACTGGAGGCAAGAAAAGGGGCTCGAGGGTGCTGGGGGCAAGAAAGGTGGTTAAATGGTGCTGCGGCAAAGGGTAAGGGGGAAGGAAAGAAGCTGAGAACCGATGTGTAGTGACAGCACAGGTGTTTTGGGAGAGTGTGGGGTCAGGGGAAATGGAACGGTGGCATTTGGGGAGGCTGGGGGGAAGTGCTTGGGAAGGGGAGCAAGCACTAGAGGCAGTGCTTTCAAACTTTGTGCTCACTTACCTTTTGAATTCACAACCAGGTGCCAGGCGCTGCACGATCTTGCCGAGAAGCATTCCTGTTCTGTTCCCGCCAATCAATGAGTGGCTGGGAGGGGAAGGAAGTCAGGCAACAGAAGCCAGACGGGCACACTTTTTAAAAAAATGATGATTCTTCTTTTTTTGGGGTGTTTTCCCGGTTGGGGAATGCTTTGGGCAGGCACTGGCCGAGAGGAGGATCAGGCCAGAGCCCAAGCTGTGACCGCAGCACCATCTGGATTGCTCAGCTCTACAAGCCATACAGGCAAGGTTCTAAAATAACGCTTGTCTGCATTGCTCTTCCCTTTGTACCCGGCTTTAAACACGGCAGAAAATGCATAGGGAAACAGCTGGAGGGATAGGAACATCTTGCGTGCATGCCTTTCAGAAGTGAGAATGGGCTTCAGGTGTGTTCACTGGGATTGGGGGCCTGGTTTTTGTTCTCTGTCCCAGTGGATGGCTTAGAGCCCTGATCAACCCTCTGCGTGCTACACCCTAGCCCTACCTTCTAGCCTCTCTCTGGGGTAAGGCAACTCGGTGTGTCTCCTGAGGCAGCTGATGAAGAGCTTGGCTGGTGGTCCACACCCCTGAAGGTGACATGCAGTTCTTAGCTGGTGCTAGGAATGCAATCCAGGAAGCCATTGCACCTACTGTGGCATGCCCATGTTCCAGAAGTTCTGCAATTGGGTACAAACCACATGCACAAGTAGTTTCAATTTAAGTCCACTTGCCATTTACAGCCGTTATCCTTTTTTGGCCTAGCAATGATGACTTCTCTCATCCAACTGGAAAGGTCCTTACCCGATGTTTTGATTTCATGGAGAGCCAAATGCTGGCCCCCAGCTTTTCGGTGAGGATTCCATTTCTATTAAACAAAATAAAATGGCAGGTGGTACTGCATTTTTACACAGACAACAACAGGTCGAAACTTGGCTTTTCTTAAGCTTGTGTTGCTCCTTTTATCCTATCAACAACAATTGAGGCACAAAGCTGTGTGGGGATTTGTCTGCATGAAGTCTTGTACAATAACAACCATAATAATATAATGTGCGTCTCTCCCCTTACTGTCTGCATAATCTTCCGCTCTCACCACTTTAACACACTGCGATGTATTAGATGTTTTTTTCTGCTCGTCTGCCTGGCACCTTGGACGTCGTTGTCTTTGCCTACAATTAGAGAACCTCCAAGATGGAAAGTCAGTCATTTCCAGGCAATTTGCAATTGATTTTCTACCAATAAGAATAGTGAATGAGAGGCTCTAGGTTTATTATTGCATAATTTATGAGCGAAGGTTCAATCTGATCATTAATTTTGCCGTTGCATTTTACTGAATATGTGCCGAATGCTTTGATAATGTCAGTTGAACAGCAGCCAGCTGATTATATCATGTTCAAGTGTGGACTGACGAATTCTGCGTTCACTCCTAGTGAATATATGAACTTACGCCAAAGTCATTTCCCTGAACGTCCATATGTTTCAAGCTCGATGTAGTTTCTGTTGGTGACAATATACTATTTATCCCCATACGACCCTCTGTGACGTATTTACTCCCCGAAACGCAAGGGGGTGAGAGTGTTTTAGCCAGATCTTTACTTTTGAACTTTAGGGTTTCCATCTCCACCTTGTCCAAAAAAATATAATGCATTATTTTCTGCTATTATCTATAGTAATTTGGAACCATGTTGCAGAGCTAGTTAACTTCCAATTGACTCTATAGTTGTTGAATGACCCCCCAGCCCCCACTCCTCCTACTGTCATTGTGGCCAAGAGTGGACAATTTGCGACTGGGCAGGGGGTAGGGGGTAAATGGCTAAATTATCAACTTAGCTTATCAGCTTTTTAATGGACGCATCACTGGGGTTTTTTCCCTGCAGTGTGTAGCATTGACTTGTGCAAAATTAACAGTTTTGATATTGGAAATTCAAATGTTCCATGTACCTAATGAAGCCTTAACTAAAGATAATGGTTTCAGGAGGGAGGGTTAGGGATACTGAGAAAGGCAAAGCACTGTTAAAGAGAAGGGGAAACTGAGAGATGGCAAAAGAATGAAAGAGCTAGAGAAAAGAGACAGACAAAGAACCACCAATCCACTCCGATGATTAATTGTGCGTAAGAATAGGAAATGATGAAATGATCTGGAAATGAATATAAAGCAAGTTTTTGTTTCTTCTAGCATACACATTCTGCAAAGCATTGGAATTTGAAAATGCTTCAATTATTCGCTAGCATTTGAGGGATCTTGTAGAGATCTACCCAATGAAAAGCCTAATTTTCAGTGAGAATCTTAAAAACCTTCTTTTTACGGATCTTTAGACTGTTGTCAGTCACTTTGTTAGCATGACCTTAGCATGTCTGTACAGGTATTTGGTTTGCCTTGGCATCAGGGTATCAAGTGGGCTGGCAATGCTTTTGTGTATGTTCTACACTAACCAAGGACAGTACAGGGTTATTGTGCTGCTTTCACGTGTTTAAGATCGCCACATGTTTTGTGTTTTGAGTGACAATGAAGTGCTCTCAGCATACGTACATAAGTTGTAAAAGTGGCATCTGAAAGGAAAATTGCTCAGTCCAGAATTGTTGCAGAGCTACAACGTTGATGGCGAGTGTGACCAAGGTAGACAGATAATCCATGTCAGAAGCAGGCACATAACATTTCTGCGGAAACGCCAACTCATGCTTTGACTCGTGTAGCGACAGTGTCCGACTGTTAAGGATGTTGTATACCACAGATTAATATTCCCAAACGCCAAACATGCACTTTGGTAATTTCTGAATGTCGGGACAGGCCAATAAGGAATCCTCGTTGTGAAGATTCAGTGAACAGTACTCTTTCAGTACTAGAATCCAGGATAAGGAGGTTTTGCGGCAGTGGATTTCATGAAGGCCAAAATCATCAAATTTCTTTACAACGGATTTTGCCACAAATATATGTGAGGGGTGGGGTTAGGTGAATAATTAATGCAGGGAGCATAAGGGGTTGGTCTGTGGGGGCAAGAGCTTCCAGTTAAAAAAAATAAAATTCAATGATTTCTACTTCGATAAAAAAGAATCAAAGAAATCACCTAGAACGCTAGAATCCTGCAAGGTTAGCCACAGAAAGACCGTACTTCAGACTCCTCTATGGTTTCAAACAATATCCTCCCAGCTATCCATGACATGTACTTGTAGCTCTTTTCTCCCTGGGCATTGCACGTTTGGGGTTTAGGAAAGATCACATAATTTCAATGTGTCAGGTGCTCGATTTCAGTGATGCTTGCTCTCACTTCCAGGCTGTTTGTGAAATTGCGCCCATAGTGACTCCTTCAGAGAGTGCTGGAATTGCAGGTGAAAGGATGGGGAATCGTAGCGTGGGCATCTGTCTTTGGCAACTCTGGTAACTGATCATTTCCAGTGATAACGTAACTCACTGCAATATGCGTGAGCAGTGAAATACTTCCAGTGATGCACAGTGACTGACTGTGTCACTGCACCCACCTTTTCCCAGTTCCTGTTTTTGAGATTATTGGCAAATTCTTAGCGGGGAGAGAATTATTCAACATAGCAACACAAAGGCCAAAAAGCCAACTTCCCATGAGGCCAAGCAGTAGTTTATAATTTGCATGTAAATTGTTTATTTATGTCACAATTTTCTTAACTACTCGCTGATTGAATAGTTGACTGACAGATGTTTTAGAAGGATCCAGTTTAAACCATGATTCGGATGTATGACATCCACAAAAATTATACTTGGGTTCAAGGAAATCCCAATGTGATGGAATCAATCTACGTTGGATTCTTTGTCCTAACAATCCTGGAGTACATGCCATAGAGGAGTAATGAATGGATGCAGGCAAATGGACTTCAACCAAGACCTCTCGTGGTACAGCTGGATTTGACACTGGATGCTGTTGGTTCTGTCTCTTTTCCAAATCCGGGTGGTGTTTCACCAGTGCCAGTGCACTCAGGCTTTTGAGGTCCTATTTTTGACCATATCTTCCTGGAAGTGATGTCAGTGATGTAAGAGGATTCAATTCAGCACTACAGCTAAGTTAACGCCTAGTCTAGAATACTGAATGAAAACCCTTATTGATATATCTTTAGGTCCAGTTCATGCGTTCCGGATGACTACCCCTATATAACACCCCTCTCTTGGAATCCCCCTGACCCCACTGAGCCAAGAAGTAGTTCTGTTTTGCAAGTTTAACAGGTTTATTGGATAATTTAAAATATATATATATATATAGATCACACTTTATAATAAATTAATAATTGAATAGCACACTTAATCTGATATGATAAAGATTAATAACGGAGAATCTGGCACTAACACGCTTCTCTATAATCAATAAGGAGTTGAGATGAAATGGATAAGGTAGCACACTGGTAAATAGGAACAAAAGTATAATGTGGTAGAGAATGCTTTATGTAAGCTCAGGTGGATGCAATATTCAATGAATGCAGTACAGAAAATACTCAATATGATTTCAACCAAACAATGTAATCACTTTTCTCTGGCAATCCACTCCCCCCCTCTTTATGCAATGCAAGGGAATGGGAGGAGAGCACACAGTTCTCAGAAATGCAATCAATGTAATCAGTTCAATCCCCCCCAAGCTTAGACAACAGAAGTTTAAAACACAGATAGGAGTTTTGAAAACACAGGCCCAAATGCTTTGATATGTGCTAGCAATGGATGAGAAATATGCTGGAAATGCTTTTTAATTCCCTTTCAGAGGTTCAGGGTGAGTGGTATCTAGTTAATATTAGTCCAGGCTCACACTAGCAATGATGCAGGGATAGCAGGTCAAACGAATTTCTGGCAAATGGAAGGCAAGCAGCATCAGTTTTTACATGTGAAGAAATTTGCAAATCGCGGTAAAATTCGCGAATGCGTGTTCCGCGATTGCGGTAAAACTATAAGGGGTAGGAATTAGGTTGGTGCGATTCAAAGCTACGATTCTAAGCTATCAGAGGAAAGTTACTGCAAGTCTCTAGCCCAAACGGTCGCGGAGATATGAGCGATTTAATAAAGGTCGTTTTTGGGTTTGCAAATTTCAAAAGCTCAAAATGACAAGTGCAGCTTGCAACTAGCAATGACAGGTGACAGCTAGGAGGCAGTTCTACTTAGGTTAAATAGATTGAATTAGATGAATTTAAACTAAGAGATTGGTTCTACACAGTTCTGCGGGGTACTCACACTATATTCTTGAGTGAAATGTGCCTCGCCACGGATCTGGTCAGGGTTTTAGACTGGACTCTGGTCTGGTCTGGTCTGGCCTCTGCACTTCACAGTGATCTGGGTCAGCTCTCTCTGCTGGTCTGGGTCTCTCTGGGTACAGCACTGCTTTCTCTCTGGTCTGGTCTCTTAGTTCTGGATAGATTGAAGTCTCTAGTTTGGCTTTCTGGAGGTTGATGAAGGTAAGTATGGATTTTTCCGGCAGAGCGTCCCGCTGCAGATGGAATTGAAGGTCCCTATCTGTCCTGTCTGTCTGCTTTTATGTGTTTAGAATGTGGGTGTGTTCTAGCATCACTGACCCTACCTCTCTCTCAGCTTCTAATTGGTCAAACTTCCATTTATCATTTGATTGGGGAATGAACTGTGAGTCAGAGGGATGTCATTTTATGGCTTGCAGATAGGACACTCCTCTGTCATCTGTGCACCCAAATCTATATATGATCAAAATACATACTTCAGAGTTACACAGTTGTTTGAAATTACATATACATGGTGTGGCTGAATTTAGCCATGTCTCTGTCCAAATCTGCTGTTTCTAGGAGCTTGCATTCACAAATGGCAACTTCTAGCACTTTTTCATGTGCTGAACAACATTGGATCTTCATTAAATTTTATACAACTGTTCCTCACATATCTACCCACATACCAATGCATTTTCGTTTGTCTAGCTGAAACAGGGAGTCTGTAATATTAATAAACAATGGGGTTTTGCCCCAGAACATCACACAAATTCGAGTTTAGTCTTGAATTAAAGGTACATTTTTTAAATTAAAGCTCTCAAAGTTATACATTTCTGTCATTTGATTACAAAGAGTTATCAGTGTTTTTGTAAAATATATATTTTCCTTTCAATTCAGTCCTCAGAGTGTTGAGGTCCGCCTCCAAGATTTGGGTGGGTCAGTCCTCTGGGCAGGCAGGGCTTTGTTGACATTAAACAGTCAAATCAACATATTCCTTTCAGAGGAAAGGGGCCATTGTGTGGTCTCTGGGAAGCTCCCAGCCAGTCTGCCTTCTATCAATCAAGAGGTCATGTGAGATTCTAACTCCTGGTGTTAAACTCTGGAGGTGAGAGGGTTTCCCAGGCTTCAGGCCTCTGGGAACAGCATGTGGCTAATTTTTAATTAAAATGCAGCCTTTGAAGTCAGCTAAGTCAAATCCCTTTGTCAGCTACTGCACTCAGTTCTCCTGTCAGAGTTTAGACCGCCAGCGCCCCCTTGAGGATTTTGTTGGTACTGCATGCAATTTTGGGATTTTCTTGGATTAATGCATTCTAAACAGGAATGGTTCTTACATGGTAGTAAATCCTTGCTTAACATTGTTTTGATGGGGCTCCTTACAGTAAGATGGTTATGTGGAACCCCACAAAAAGGGTTGAATCTTTAAAGTGGTCCAATGAGTCCCGATTTCAGCAACTTTTTGACATCAGTAACAGTGGATTTTGTTAACAAAGACCTTTCTTTACACTGGTGGGTGGCAAGTTAGGTAACCATTTTGGTGTGCGCACAACTGCGCAGCTCTCCTGGATTCTGGGATGAAATGATGGGCGGCGACAGCGCATCCCCATCTTTACGCACTCCAATGATTTATTTTTGTTCTGGGGTAAAATGATGGGCAGCGACAGCTTAATCCCCATATTTACCCCGTCTAATGATTCCACATGGGTCAAAACCCTCCACAGTGAGGAATGTCATAGTAGCAGCGCAGGGTTATGCGCCACCACCAAACCTTTTGGGTACTGCAGCAAGGAGTTTATCTCCCAGGTACAAGGTTGGAGTCGGGAGGAAGGGCTCATCCATTCACCATTATTCATTTGAAAGGTTAAGCACAGAAGCAATTTGTATGTGTGTCTTGGCTACTGGATATCAGACTGTGGAAGCAAATACAAAGCTGTGGATTACATAGTCTTCCATGTTGCACCAGGGTAAGAAGTCTCTAGATTGCACATTCCTCGTGTTCCTTAGCAGTGAAATCAACATGTTTCATCATTATTCTGACCCACATACAACTAAGAATGTTCCTTATCCATTTAGTTGAACTAGTTCAGCATTGCTGGAGATGTGTGTAAAATATAAATTTTCTGGCCGCCTTTTTATCTTTTAGGAGTAGCGTTCTGGATTTGAATTCTTAATGCAAATGCTATGAATGGAAGACAAAAGTTTCAGAGTTTGATGGTGTATCCAGAACAAACTTCATTTAAGCAAAAGTGCCTGTACAATGCAGGCACAGTGTATAGGTGCCACATCCTAATGGAAAAATGTTTTGTGATAAAACAATAAAAAATGAAGAGAATTACTTGGGACGATTTATAAAAGCATCCTTATAAAGGGAGCTCTTCTGGTACAGATTTTGTAAACACCCCTCGCCCAAATCTATAACATGACTAATCGCTGTGTTAGCAATTTAAGAA
This sequence comes from Ambystoma mexicanum, assembly GCF_040938575.1. Classification (NCBI taxonomy): domain Eukaryota; kingdom Metazoa; phylum Chordata; class Amphibia; order Caudata; family Ambystomatidae; genus Ambystoma; species Ambystoma mexicanum. The sequence continues at coordinate 435,987,137 of NC_090933.1, read as the reverse complement.
AAAAGCTGACCCTGATTCAGAGTGATTCTCGCCTGCTTCTCCTTGCTACTGCATCTCATGTACTCTATGCATATCTGTCCAACCTGCACATTGAGTAGGGCTTACAGCAGTGCCGTAATCCATATTTAACCATTGCAATACGAAATTAGTCTTGTTGATTTTTCCACATGTGCAAAGAAGTATTTTGTATGCTCGTATTTATTATTTTAAGTTGCTGCCCATCTCTGTCCTAAATGCTTCTCTTTAATATTGTCGACTTTATGGGATGCAGAACTTACTAAAAGGTCCCCACTAGGACTTTGAGGTTTTTATGGCGTCTGCATTTTGTTAGCTGCTGACCAGTATTTTTGAACATTGTTGGGCTTTTATAAACCCTCTGTTCCAAAACAAAGCATCATGTCTGAGAGGGGGGTTCAAATGACCAGAGAAACACAAACATACGTCTAAAGTGTGTCAAATGGAACTTGTACAGTGAGTGGGCAGTGTAATGGCTACGATCAGCATAAAGTGCAATGCTTGTTTCAGGATATATGGTAGTTCCTCCTAAGTGGGATGTATAGAGTCTAAAACCCAAAGTAGATGATCTGCAGCCTCTCAAGGTTCTGTGGTTCCCTTCCCTGGTGGGCAGTGAAATAAATAACAAACATGCCTCTATTAGCAAGTATTTAGCTTGCCAGTGTCTGGGAATTGCCTCTTTCGGGGCTGGGGCTGTCTTGCTTTGATTTACCACTTGCAGGGTTTGAAATCGAGATTGGATTATCAGGAGCTAAAAGCAGTTCCTGGGTATCAAGCATTAACCAGTGACCAGATCACTGCTGAATGAGGAGCTAATACATAGCGTTCCCAAATGTAACTTCCACATAAGATGCAAACATATAATGTTGTCCATTGGTTATAACCCGTTATGTTTTAAATGGTGTATAGATGTGTGCTAATGTTTATTTTTAAATTACCAAAGGCACACAATTAAATTCACATAGGTGTGTATGTTAGGCATCTGTTGGCCTAGGCAGACAAAATTAGCTCCTGGTAGCTGTGCTGTCAAGCTTACCAGGCTCTTCTAGGCTACAAGCAGGATCTAAATGGCTCTCCTCAATTTCGGACCCACCACTTGGTTAACTGGGATGTCTCCCCTGTCCTCCTCTTTGTTCTCCATGACCTGATCATGTTGGTCAATGGCGTCTTCTCCTTCTCCGGGTTTTTCTCTCCTCCATATGATCTGCCTCACTGTGAAGGTAAAGGTCCTGTGTCCAGGAGTTGAGGGAGTTGTGTGGTGAGCGTGGCAACTTCCAAAGTCATGTATGTGGACCAGGGGTGCTTAGTGGAGTTCAAGCACGCCCAGCTATCATACAATCTCTCCAGTGGCTAGCAATGCTGATCTTTATCTGCAGGGACCTTCCTCCCCGCCCACTTGCTCTCTAACTTCGTTAAGCCACTGTTTCCCAGGCTCCCAGTTCTTCCCTCCTGGCTTCTATCGGTTTTTCCCCTCTAGCAGCTGATCCTCTACATCTCAACCCTTTCTCGACACTCCGATCTTTCACTCCCCTTCCCACTGTTCTGTTGTGAACTCTTCTATTAAGATATCTAAAATCTTCTCCATCTTCTCAATGGCACTCTCCTTCTGTAACCACCTCTGATCTGCATACTTGCAGTCTCGATCCACTGAACCCCTTGTTTCGCCCGTTTGGCGACTATCATTGTCCTCATTACCTCTGTTGGTAATGTTATCCATGTGCTAGCCTTCCTCACCCATCTTGGCACTACCTCTACTTACCTCACCTCGCCTCTCTGGGCCAGACTAGCATAGTCCTCACCTTTTTCGCCTTTGGATCCTAATGGTACATTCAACTTTAACCGTTTGGGTACTGTTGTCCCTATCCCCTCCTTCCCTCCTTTTCCCAGTGTCTCCCTCTTTGGACACCACTCTCCTGTTCCTTACCAGCAGCATCGGTTATATTGGCTCCTCAGTTTGTTCATCATGGACCCTCCATCTCCAAAGCTACAGAGTGTCATATTCTTTTTGGATCCAACATCCAGGCTCCTGCTCCCTGCTCCCACGCCATGTCATCTAGCTCTGGCCCATGCTCCCAACCCAGGTCCTCTTGATCTCTCCACCAGCTTTGTCCAAAAGAAAGCCTGTCTCCACTCTCTGGTCTCCAGCTCCCACTTTGAACCCAAACACTGACAGACTGGGATTGTATGGTCGTATAGTTCTTTGTTCCCACTTTCCAGCCTCTGCCAAACAAGGATTCAGGTGTGCTCACTGGGACTGGGAGCCTGGTTTTTGTTCCCGTCCCCTGGGACGGTTTACAGCTCCGGCATGGGACTTGGGATTGGCTCATGCCTCCCATTGGGTGATCCCCTCTATGCATGCTCCATCCTGGCTCTACCTTCTAGCCTCTCTCTGGGGTAAGCAAACTCTGGTGTCCACTCAGGTAGTTTGTGTAGGGATTGAATATTGGGCACCAACCCTGAGGGTTGCATGCCATCCTTATTTGGTACTTGAAAGTGGCTAGCAGAGCTCTATAGTTTCCCAAGGCCATCCTTTGATTTTTCCCTTTGTATTATAGGACTTGTAGTTTACTTCCCATCTGAAATTTAGGAAAACTAAATGAGTACTGGAATTCTAAGCAGAATTAGGACTGGATGCCCTATCGCACATGGCCATGTGAAACTTGGCAGCTCTGGGCTGGTCCTCCTGTGCCATCCTCTGAATGCTATGCCCTACCCCTTCCCCTTTTCCCAGTGTAGACTCCGTGAGCATTTTTGTTCTTGGAGGTTTGGGAAAAGAGGTGTGTGCAATAGATGTCTGCTGAGTGTCCCCTCCTTAATTCAGGGCCCTTGCTTCCCATCTGTATGTTTAGATGGGATCTGTATACCAATGTGAGGGAGCAGAGTGGGCAGAGAGTGACTGTTCGCTGAAACTTTACAGAGTACTCCACACCAGTGGGAAAGAAAGCACTGTGCCTTTTTGTTCCAAGATCCTGATTTCCCTATTACCATGCTGATTTCCATCTTGTTCGATTCAATTCAAGTTGGGCACTGGACATCCAGATCCGTATCAGGACAACCTTGCCACTAGGCATTCCCTATTTAGGTGTGAAAGTGACAGATTTGTATTGCGGACAGTCTGACAATTGGCTTCAGGTAAATCTTGTTTGATTTTTGAAGGAGGCTATGCAGGGACCAGGCTTTTCTGGGGATGTGAGTTTGAAGGTGCGATGGAAGCCAAACAATTGGGTACATAGTGTGAGGGAGAATGAGAAGTCCTATGTGGCAAAAGCTGAGAGCGTTTTGGACTGATGGGTGATTATATATGTATTTTTGGAGGCCACATTCTGGTTTTGTAGGGATTAATTTTAGAAATATTCCGAGACAGAATCCATGTTCGATGATCTAGTGACACTTTATAAGAAAAACCTGCTCAAAGACGATTTTTCTTGAAGCTGTTTTTAGTCATTGCATTGGTTGTATGTCTGTTGATCGGTTTGTTGCTCAAATAATTTTTTCGCAAATAGTTTTGCTCTCATTTTTTTATAGAAAATTTAGAACACCTCTCCCACCACAGGCCCTCTGCTGCCCTTACATGCCGCCACATGCCCTCACCAATATTGCTTACCACAACTCACTGTCTGCATTTTTCCAGGAAAATTTGAGCAGACAGAGTTGAGCAAAAATGATTTGAGCAGTTTGTGCGATCAATAGAATTACTTCAATTTCATTGGTGTATGGAGAGGTCTTGGTTAACTAGCGGAACATGTCGCAGGTTCATGTATACATTAAAGCCCAAAAGGAACTGGCTTGAACATTGAGGGACTTCACAGGTAAAGGATAATTGGAATGTATTGGACAGTTCCATCTCTTGGAACTTGTGGTGTTTAGCCGAGAAGGATGAGAACCAGTGTGGGATGTTATCCCCTTGACCTACATGCCATTGGTGTGCCACAGAGTGGTCAGAAAACTGTTAAGTCACCAGAAAATGGTACTGAACTCTGTGGTGCTTGGAGAGAGGGCAGTGGCTCTGTCAAGTGTTTTCCCAGTGGAAATGATGTGCATAAGGACCAGTGCCGGGCTTTTTTCATTGTTTTGGGAACCTCCTGGGAGGTAACATCCAGAGATTGTGGACCTGGCAGAATGAGCAAACATCTATTTTTTTTTTTGTGCTTTGATAATCTGGTCCTGTGCCAAGCCTTCAGCACATTAGTTACTTAACTGATATTCTTGCTGCATACACACATTTGCTTTTAACAACCACCACTGCTTCCACTATCAGCAACACAATACCTCCCAGTTGTCTAACAGTAACATCTGGGAACAAATGTGGTCATGCAGGGATTTTCAGTTGGAGGGCAATTAACTGCATTGGAGAGAATGTTATTCGTTGAAGGGGCATATGCTTGGTTTTTCACTTCTCACCCGCAGTTTTCACTACTGCATCTAGTTTGCAGCCCTTTTAGAGGCTTGTAATAAGAATTGTGTTAGCCCTAAGTGCGTTTCGGCCAGTCACTTACCATTTTTTTCACTTAAAATGTAGGTGACGACTAGAAGCATAGCCAGTGAATAAAAACATACTATTGAGATTTTTCATTGTGATTGTTTAACTTTCCCTCATTTAATGAACTTCTGCATTCATATATGGCACAGATTTATGTGCAAGGTTGTCTATTGTCTGCTTGGCATACACATAAAGCTTTAGCCGGTTCACTGTAATGGATGTTAAGCCAGAAAGCCTCCATCCATATTTGTAGAAGGTCATGGATGACTGTCAATCAGTTCAAAGCAAACACTTTCTCCACTAGATGTCAGTGTGGTTGAAAGCGGTCAGACATCGCTAGATGTATGACGGGGCAGGCACAGTCCAACTGAGAGATGGTGTCTGGGATAGAAGATGTGGGCTGACGCACAGATTACTTAGACCGACATAGATGATGATCACATGGAAAGTTGAAGTGTGGTTGCATTTTTGAACCGGAAGGTACTTGAAATAAAAAGCTAGATAAAAATGCGAAATCCAACATATTAGATTTGCGGTTTTATTTTTGCGTAACCATATACTACACCAATGGTGCGTTCCATTCTGTGTCATCTGTTCAAAACTAACGTGGACTTTGACGTTCACAATAGTTAAATAGTTATTCTTGTGGGGAATGCGGTGTGCGCATTTAAAGCTCCCGTTCTCCTTTAATTCCAAATGGTATTTTCGCGGTTCGCTATTGTCGACGGCTTTTTGTCAGCATGGCGGTGCCTCTCCTGGTATGTTATTTGGAACCGGGTGCATGCTACACCTCTCCATTTCCACAGGGACAGGACCAGATGGAAGAATTTGATTATCCAGCAGTAGAGGACCAACTGTTCAGTTGGATACAGAACCGGGCGAAAAGGGTTGAAGAGCTCTAAAATGGCTGTCGTATGTGAAGCCAATAGTTTCCGATGGGAACCTAGCGGGCGCTGAGGTGTAGTAATGCAGAAGCTCGTCCAAGTACCAGCTGGGGCTTTCAGGAGCCGCTATCCCCACTGCAGGCACTTTGCTGGCTCCAAGCAGCTTGACTTCACCATATGTGGAACTTTTATTCTCCGCCTCCCTCCCTGGAGGGACAGGCCGCAGGGACAGCAGAGGCAGGTGAATTGCTCTTAATGCAGAGCACTAAATCACTAGGTTAACATGAGAAGCCTGGAGAGAGGAAATGGATCCAGGCAAGTCTGGCTCAGACTCTCTTAACCTTGGTACTGTTCCGAGTAGCTAAAGAGATGCTGCATAATGTTTCATTAGAGGCTTTCACCTTGCGCATAGCCACTTTTAATGTAAGCGACCTTTGAATCCTTCTACATGGGGTCTGAGCGCCTTTAAAAGCTTCTCGATACCCCGCAATGCTGCCTGAATGTTTTTTTTAAATGTATTTGTATTCACGCACAACGCACCTTCCGGTAATGAGGGCGCGTGGCTGCAGTGCAGATTGTGATTTGTGAGGCTGCGGAGACCGGCTTGCTTGCCCGGAGAGTGCGCAGCCACCCCAGTTTGACAGATGGGGCGCAAAGCCACAGAGCGCTACATAAGTCCGGTTGGTATCATACATGTGTATCCCCGGCTTCTCCCTCAGCATTTGTTTAATGGCAGTGGACCACTGCTGGCTGTGTGAATTTGTAATATTGGAGGATAGTGTGAGCGAGCATTACAGATTAATCTCCAAGATGTGGAAGCGAAATGTGTCTGAGCGAGAAGGCATTGTAATGTTGCCAAAGACATGAGGCCTAGCAATCTGTTTCCTTCATATTTGTATTGACAATAAAAACAAATATGTGATTTTCTTCTTGTAAACTAAGCACTGCAGCCGTGCTATTTGTCGGTGGCCCCTGGCAGTATGTGCTGTCACTTGTAATGTTTTTATTTTTATTTGTATCCATCCTTTGGATTAGCACCATTTACTGGCCCACCGTAATTCAGTTCATTATTGCCACATCCCCAAGGCCTTTAATGAAAAAAACGAACGATGGCCAGGCTTTGCAGCCATGGCCGTCCAGGAAAAAATGCCCATGCAGATGGAAATAGAGAACAGTTTTTCTGTCGGCGATTCGAACATTTCTTCTTGGCGTGAAAGCTCTGAATTACAACCTTTCCAAGTCCGCTAGACCGCTGTTATGAAGCATTTTCCCTCTGACGCACCGTGCATTTGCTGAGACAAAAACATTTTTTTTACTTTTAATATTATATATTTTTTTTATATTGTTTAAAGCGTGGCCCTCGCTCGAGAGCAGCAGATCGCTGTGCAGAGTGTGGGTAGCCAGCATTTGTGCTGCCATCTTTTAACAGTACCGCAGTACTCTGAGGTCTGTGCGTCGGTGCATGTGTCCATTGGAAGCAGTCCTTGGTCAGGTGTTGTTGAAAGAGCCATGTTTGTTAAGTTCATATGTGGAGCATCCAGGCATAGCGCCATGAGAAGATCTCCAGGGCAGTTGGATCCAAAGGGGTTGGGACAAGGCACCACCTTCATGGTGGATGTGCAGGATGCTCCTCCACGGAGCTTTCCCCTGAAACTATACCCGGCGTAAGCCAGCAGAACGCCATGCCAGCCACTGGCAATAAAATCAGCAAAAAAAACAAGATGCCAAATTGCCGTAGCCACACCCGCTCTGTGAAACGCAAGCTGCTTAAAAAGCTCAAAAAGCATATCGGAGTGTGGATGCTCATAAGCAGGGCAGGGTCACAGGCCTGTTGAGCAACTCGATCTCTTGCTGTAGCGATCCTGATCCTAAAACCTGTATTCTTCAATTTAACTGGCCCTTCTTACAGCTTAATACATCACCCCAGATCAGGGGTCTGCAATCTGTGGCTCTCCAGATGGTTTGGACTACAAATCTCATGATTCCTCACCATCGACCATGCTGTCTAGGGCTGATGCGAGTTGTAGTACAAACTATCTGGCGAGCCAATGGTAGATATACCATCAAGATGGAGGTTTGAATGCAAAGATGGCTACACACACACACACACGTGGGTAACTAATAAATGAGACTCACCCTTTTAAACACTTTTAAGAAATATGATTTTCCTTCAGCTCAGTAGATTAAAGTTGGGCCTATATAGGTTGACTCTCAGCCAAGCTGTTGAGAAAAAATGCCACATCCTTGATAACCAGGACTCTCTTGATTTCAAAGCATGGGCACCAAATGGCAAGAGGCCATCTTCAAGTTTGAACTCCCTATCATATCACATCCTCACATGGCATCTCAGCAGCCACTGTCTTGCCATTTTCTTTCAGGAAGAAAAGTATGACAATGGGAAAATGTGACTTCAGCTAAACACAACACAGCTGTCGTTTAAAAACAAATAAATCCTGCTGAAAATGGGCACAGGTAACTTGTGTGAATTACCCACAAAGCAAGTAGTATTCTTGGCTGATGCCCGTAATGGCATCCAATGAAGTCACTAGAAAAAATAGCTTTTTTGAAACAATATTTATTCCCAATTGCTCCTTGAGCGCCATCCAGCACTTTCACCAAATGTTCTACAGTTAGTAAATTAACGCAGTCCTAGCATATCAGTAATGCTTTTTGCCATAATGAAATAAAAGTAATTTCAGAAACCTTTTCTTGTTTCGTGATGCTACCAACTAGTACCCCAAGTAACTCGCTATACAAGCACCACGTGACACTGACCCTTGTTACTGCTCCATGCTCCTATACCAATAGACTGATGCAGCTAAATAACATAGGGAGTATCACTCCTCCATCTGCGGCGTCAAGTCTCTCCACCATCCATACCTACCCTAAGACATGCCACCATTAACCTCATGGTGGGGGAGTTCTAGAACACAGCACTTTCCCACATTTCCTTCCTCACCCTCACAATTATTACTTCTCCGCCCGCATTTCTCGTCCTTCAATCTCTGTATTTCCCCTCAAAATACACACCTGAATCTGAAACATTGACACACAATTCATATCCTATTCCCCTGCCATCTCCAGTTGTCCGTGCCCCTAAAACAGACCCCTGCCCCAGCATTATCACCACAAACCTCAGGCTTACTCCCATTAATGCCCGATCTGCCATGTCCGTTCATAGGCTTAGATGATGCATACTATTTTATAGCAAAAGTCATTGTTTACAGTGACTAAGCAATGTGCAGTCCGCTTGTAACGTAAAGTAACCAAATGCTTAGTGGCTTCAAATATAGATTGCAAATAAAATAATAATGCTATTAAATGTCAGAAAAATTCTCTTGTCTAGAGACCAAAATTGAACATGGACCTTTCTCCTCCCAGGACTTTGTTGCCTTATAAACTATCGATCAAAAATGGTCCTAACTGTTTGGTTCCTTCTTATATAGGCGTGCCCATCAGCTACAGTGCAACACATTCTATTTACATAGCATATGGACTGGAAACTGACTGCTCAAAAGTTCTTTCACAGGCAACACCCCCTCCCCAAAGACTACATCTCAATGTCGTCAAGAGCCACAAAACACATGATCATCAAATGGCCATTTAAGATCCCAGAAGGTCACTATCGCTCGTGGAAAATCTGATTACTTGGGGATTAGTTCAGAAATTACATCTTCTTATCACTAGATCATGCACTGAAGACTTCGAAGTTACTATTGATGAATGTGAATATCTTCTAGTTCCTTGCCAATAGCCTTTACCCAATGATTTTTCACTGATGAAGAAATGTTGACCATTGCCAGCCCATGAATAAAAGAGGGGAGCAAGCGCCTTAATTTGATTAGGTTTATTAGGTGTATATTTACAGTTAACCACTCTACACTCCTCTCCAGCTTAGATGACATTGGTGTCAGGAAGACATCAGTTGACTGGCTCAGATCCTCCATACTTGACTCATTCTAGAAAGTGATTATTGCCCTGTTCGCCTCAATGCTACAACCCTCTCCTACAAGTTTCCACAGGGCTAAGCCTTCTACTCCTTATTTAACATTTGATCAACACCACTTATGAGGCTTATAGGATCCTTCAATAATGCATTGACAGACAATGTTAATGGTACCCAAATTATGTGTAAGCATATCGATGTTTCCATGTATTGGACACCTGCTTTTCACAACGGCCCCTGTCAGTCAAAAACTGGACAAATGAAAACTCAACAAAAATGAGTCTTGCACAAAGGAAGATTGTGGTAGTATGGCCAATGGAGATGTGGTCCTACATAATGATTTCATGGTTCAAATAACCAAGAAACTGATTCATCCTAGTCTGAATTACAAGTGCCATATACTGTGTTAACGTTAAGGCTTGGCAGGACCATGTGGTCAGGAACTCTTTACTTTGTTCTTGTGTTTAGCCATTGTTCTTACTTCCTCTGTTCTCATAAGTGTCTTTTAGGAACTTTAACTTCAGTCCAAAAATGGTTCCATGTCTCTAGTTTGTGCCCCTTTGAAATGGACCCTTCTGCTGTGTTCTTTTTGTCATGCTGCTTTTGCATTGCGGCTTTCACCTTGTCCGTATCAATTTCCCATGTTGTTCCCCATAATCCTCTCATTCCCTCTTTGGAAGAAGCCCAAAACATGCCCACATCGTTGTTTTGGTGCTGTTTCACAGTAAAATATTTTTTTACAGCCAGGCCCAAGCTCCCTTTTCCCCCCTCAAGGCATGGCTGCCTCCTTTACCCTTCGCTGATGGAGGATTCCCGTGGTTGATTTAAAGAAGGTGAAGAATGCTGTGAGGTAGATGTACAGAAGAAATATCCCCCCTGAGGCAATATTTTGTTTCTAGTGAAACAACAGCCATGACAGGATTCAGAAGGGGTGCAGGCTTCTGCTAAAGAGTCAGGGTGTAGGCAACGACCAGCAAAGGCAAGGGAACAGGAACTATGAAGGAAGTAGTGTGAATAGCAGTAACAGAGGGGTAACGTTGGACACTGGGTACAAAAGGAACATGTTCACAACAATGAAATTACAACAAAGGGCTTACCCGGAATGGGAGCCTTTATGATGATTGCTGGCATCCTTTGCCATGTTGGTGGACATCTTGGATGACGTCAGATGTGATGTAGGTGATGGCACATTGCCGCCATTTTGGAGGAAGTCTAGCCAGTTGCTTCCTCTCTGTGTTCCGCGATGCAGCAAGGCAAGGGAGCCAACACCAGCCCTGCCATGGCGTAGTGCGGTAAGTGCTAAGTTTCTGCATGGCCCTAGAATTAAGCAGGCCTCATCTGCCTCTTTCACACGTTCCATTCTCTTGCCATCAGGCATCCTCACAGATGCTCATGGACTCTGTTACCGACATCCATCAGCACTGCATGACTTTACACAGCCTCCTGGACTCTTCACAGTTTATATGCATATGAAGGCACTGCAGCCTAGTCAAAAAATACCTGTCTTATTGACTTCTGTCTTTTCGTGGTCCTGCAGACCAAATCACATGGCCATTAACCTCAATAAGACTGACTTCGTCAGTTTGCTGGGTGTCAAATTTGTGGCTCTCCAAAGAAACAAAATTGTAGGTGTCACAGATCTTCTGCAACTGTAATCAAGGGGTAAGGGCGCAAAAGGTGACTTGTAGTAAGCCATTTATCAGAAAACAAACTCCTGAGGAAAATCTACATCGTATTTCATAGTGTTGAGATATGTTATGATATGTCGCTCTTTTAACTAAGTGGCTATCGCTAAATTTACATTTTGTGGTTACACTCCCACCCCTCAATACTGCAACAAAACAAGCTGTGTGTTTCATTGAAACTCCAATTTATTTAAATGCACACCAAAGGTGGTCCCCTTACTTTGTGCAGGTGAAGTCCCCACAATCAGATACACGGCTACGTAAATCCTCCATACACTAGAGCTTGCCTGCTTGTGGAAATCGCGCTATAGCACACTTGTGCAGTCACACCCCATCAATTAATTAGATGTGTAACCTTTCTGCTCCTAAATAATCCAAGGCCACCTTTACACACAGCATTCTCAGTTTAATGAGAACCAATGCCGCTTATCAGTATATTAAATCTCTCTTCTGTTCTCACTTATCCAAAATGACTTTCTGTTAATCATTAGCAGATTAACTTTTATTTTCTCAAATATAATAAGTATTTAAATTACAGAAAGATTGCATGGAAAAGTGACATGCATGTACACATATTTACATCAACTCGTACCTGTGTGAATTTGGGGTTGTGGATTTCTAACATTTGTATGTAATTTGAATGTAAGCTTTTTTAAATTTAATTTTGCATGTTTGAGTAAGGAAAACAGTGCTATCAATTTAGAACACAGAGGATCTTGGTTGACCCAGCTAACATAGGAACATTATTTCTTGATTTCCTAAATAAAGAATGAGTACAGCTTCCACTTCACAGATCTGAACTCAGATGCCAAACCCTTCCCCTACAGTACAATGTCAAGAGAGGAAAGGAGCTAATTTACATTACTATGATTTTTTTTGGAGATGGAATTAGGCTATTTCTCTTCACATTTTACGTATATATGGCTTTCTCAGGTTGCACATTTTCAAGCAATTCTCTGTTTACGCTATGAATCATAGCTACCTATTCACAGCCGAAAGTCTTACTGTACCTGTGAATACAGCAGGATTTAATTGATTTTATCTATAATTTACCAAATGTTGCACTTTCAGCGCTGGGAATTGTTCCCTGTTTTACACAGTACAGAAAAATAATTTGGATTTTTATTTAAATGTAATCTCCCTCCACTTTATTACAGTGAACGTAGGCTATAACTTGCTCTATCAAACTACAATACCCTATTCTCATTCTGTGCAAATTAATGTATCCGCTCCTGCACGCTGAGTGCAGAAAAATGCTATGATTTCTACAAGCAGTTAAATCTCAATTGGCTTTAAAGAGTGATAAAGTACTGTTGCATTTCATACAATATCTAAAGATTCTGTTTAGAATGAGTGCCACTAGTGAAAGCCACCTTCCCATTCCTTCCCACCCCAGTAGTAATGATTCTAGAGGACTTTTGAAAATTGCATTTGGGGGAATCTTTATACTCACTTTAAAATGTTCTTGAAGACACACATTCAGAATAGGCCCTCACAAGTTTTCAAAGAACTCCCAGCCTGCCGCCCCTCCCACTTGGAAAGAAGTATGCTGCAGGTAACATTCTCCCATTAGCACCCAATTCTCTAGGTCATAGGCACTCATCCATTTAGAACAGGTGGTATCTCTTCTGTGCAGCTTTTGATTCCAGAGTGAGCTCCCAATTCTTTGTGTGTCTATGCTTTTATCATGGGTCATACCCCAACACTTTTGTCACTCTTTGATTGGCCAAATCCTTCCATCATCTGGCCTAATAGACACTCCTGTGGAATAGACACTCCAAATTCTTATAGGTTAATCATAATGTCTGTGCATGTAAAAGAAAGAGGCGAGCAGGGACTGCTTGCTCTCACAGTTGCCAATGCAGAAATCTTTTTTATTCCACATTTCATCGTAGCAACATGCCATCTCAGTGAAATATGGATTCCTTGGATCCCCCAGCATAGACATACGTCTGGATATGCGGCATCAATATGTAGTATAATATTTCAAAAGTTGCTAATGTTATCAATGATTTAAAAACATAGGCAATTTGATGTCATCTTATCTTGGGGGTGCCCAGGGGCATAACACATGTTTCCCTTTGTCTCCATGTGATATGCTTGTAGATTTATAAGCAAAACAATGTTCTGTATTTGAAATGTTAAGCTGAAAAATATGATGTGCTTTTAAATTGAAAAAGGCCTGCATGTCCAGGATTGGCTACAATTAAGGATCAGCCTGAATTTGCTGATTGGGGCTTCTTGTCTTTGGGGTTCAGTTAGGCTATCTGGTTGATTTTTATGGAGAGCCGAGGTCCAAAGTTGGCACATTAAGTGCAGCAGTAAAGTGTTCTTTGAAGTTATGGAAACAGGCTAAATTCTCAACAGCCAGCTGTAAGGAACTCATGGTGGCAACAAGTAAGACGGACACGAGTGATCACTATTCAAGGGGGTTGATTGAAAAATGAATGTTGTATACAGGTTGGAAAAACGCCTAATCTAAGCCTAAATCTAAGATGGGAGCAAGCAATGACCATCAAATGAAAAAATAAGACGGTCCTAGTGGCGTTGTTAGGTAAAAAGGGCCTGTACTAAGAAACCTATTGCCAAACCTTACAACTAATACACAAAATGGTGTGGGATAGTTCTCAAGAAAAGAAAGGTCTTTTCAAGTAATATGTCAGGAGGCGGTAGCCTGGGTCTCCCTTCCCAATGTTTTGAGCACAGCATTCTCGGGCTTCCCCAGCATGAGACAACAGTTCCAAGGGCAGTTCTCAGGACCTTCGATGACCAAGTCTTGTTTCCTTTGAAAAGTGACTTGCCTTTGAGGGCCTGACGTGTTCAAAAAAATAAAACAAATGTTCCTTCAACAAATGAAAGTTCTTTACGGTATTAAAAGTTCACCCCTGGCTCTCCCTCTTCCGGGCGCTGACCCCTCACGTATTGTATTCCACAATTTATATATCGGTTCTTTTCACGATGAACTTTGAATGATGGCTTCACCCCTGGATCACCCTCGTTCGGCTCGGACCCCTCTTGAATCTTAGCCCCCCTTGGTCGTGTTCACTATGCCTTTTCTTTCTTCACCAATCTTATTGTCTTTTTAAACAGTTGCAGCGGACATCCCTCGGCCGGGTTCACTTTTGTCAACACACTGCTTCTTGGGACTTTGGACTTTGCCCCTCTTTTCTGGCATCTTCGGCGTCGGGTTCACTCTTGCCTTCTCTGGCACAGTTCAGTGATGTTGGGATTCACTTCTCTTGCTTTTCTACTGTTCTTAGATCAAAGTCTTCCGATTGTACAGGGATTTTGCTTGACCCTCATTATGACCACTTTGACCTATTTCGGTGGCTCTCCTATTGCCTTCTGGTATCTGTAGTTTCGTCAGATGGGGATGGACGTCAGTCTTTGGAGTTAGCAGCCACATGGTGCCAGTTCCCCTCTGCAGCTGGTCTCCCCTTAACACTTTTTAGTTCTTTCACAGTTCACTTCTTGATTCAAACTTGCCACTTTGCGATTCTCAATTGACATAGCCCGGTTCTTATCGTTTCTCCCCTCGACTCACCAGCTGTGATGAACCGCATGGCTTTCCTCTTCATTTGAGTCAAGGCCAATACCCCGGTCGCCACTGCTTCCCTCACTCCTGCTTATCGGCATAGGCTTGCACAGTGTACAGTTGACCTCTTCTGCAAGACAACTGTGCTATTGTTCACGGTCTTAGTCTCTTCCCCAAAGGTTCCGCGGGCCTGGGACGAAAAGCGCAAGTTCACTTCTATCCTCGCCGCCCTCTCGATTCCTTTCAAATGAAAGGGAATAACCAGGGTTTTTATTATAAAATAAACAAGGGGCATTGTGGGAGCGGTAGTGTTTTATCTGAGCAGGTTGGGAGTGCGGGAAATAATAATCAGAGGGACGGGAAGAAGACTGACTGGGAGTTTTTGGGTAGGATATAGGATGACAGGGGTTCTGAGAGAGGTAGGTTCTGGGTGTATCAGGGTTTGGGCTCCTAGATGGTTTACCAGAGGTGTAGGGGTGATTGGACTTTATTAAGGGAGTTTCTTCAGGTGGAAGGTAGGTAGAAAAGGAATAACCAAGGAAAACCTCAGGGACTTCGTCCCCCTCGACTTCCTCCTCGGTATAATACAGCACCTCACCTTGGATATTCCCCCTAGCATAACCTTGGTCTCCCTCACCCAGGTTATCCTCTCCCACTGGTCTGCCACTTGGATAAGGATTCCTGGGCTCTACCCGGAACCTACCCAGGTTTCCCACAGAGAGTACACCCTGGATTTAGCCCGGGTAGAATTTTAAGCTGTATTGATAAGACTTTCTTTTCCTGAGATGAGTTCACAAAGGTGGGGGCATTCATTAACACAGATACCTTAGTACAGATGCCCCTTTGTACTACTGGTCAACTAATGTGTGTACGTGGCAAATGGTGAAGGCTAGTCTCTTGGAACTCTTAAATACACCCTCAGACAAAGGTCGAGTTGAACATGGAAGTAAGGCAACAGTGAAGTTTTAACTGGTGGTCAAATTAGCAAGAGAAACAACCATTATTTTCTCATACATTTACACAACCATGTATTTCACATTTTAAAATATTGCAGAAACAAATTCTTGTGTAATCACCAAAGGCTTTTACAGGTTTGCTATTGTCAAATTGAAATACTCTTTACATTGGGATGTTTCTGACACACTGTACCTTTTCACATATTTAGAGATGCAGTTCCATGATTTATAAGGAATAACATGATTAGCTGTTGTGCCCTTCACTGACATTAATTGTTTGTAGATTATGGTAAGATATAATTTTAGTGCAGCAAGGGCACTGTTTACCATGACTGCAGAGTTTCTTCCTCATATCGTGTTATACATTTATAATCCTGCAGGACCAGGTTTGTGGGCTTTGAAGACCTTTTTGGCTTACAATTTGGTAAAGTTGCTGATGTGTGGCAAAATCTGTGTCATTTGTTGGGTGGGATCTCTCTTGGAAGCAAGCAACTACCTGCCTCCCGCAGGCGTACCCTTTTGGGGGTAATTAAAGAAGCATTTATGAATTACACAATTCATTATTCTGTCACCTTCTCACTTTAAATTGAGGCAGTCTTCATGTGTCCTAGCATTATTACCTACAAGACCAGCGGACATCTCCCCTTCACTGGACCTATTTATTTTAGTAATATATACAGTATGAAACATGGCTTACTGCTATTCGGATAACTATTTAAATATGTGCTCCAGCGGATGAAACTCTGCATGAACAGTCTATAAGGGTGACGTTTTGTAGCCAGTCTGTTTTGTTTGCAAATATTAAAGTAATATTAAATGTATTGAGAAAAATCATATTCTTATGTAAACATCACAGGGAGCTGTTGTCAACCCAACCTATTTTTTCATTTCTTCCATGTGACTCTTATTTGAACATGTGGCCCTCAATGCTTTGACAAGTTATTCTGAATATTGTATTCTTTATCTGCAATTTAAATTCTAGGGTGATTAATGAACTGCCTTGTTTTTGAACTGTGCTTTACATGACCTCAGAAAAGTTAACATTTACCCACCTACCTTATTTATTTACCTACACGTGCCATACCTTCTTTTGAATCACACAATATTACTCCCTACTATAATTAACTTGAATGGCTTTTTAATAGTAACTTCAAATGTGTAATGTTATAGAGCCTTTAAGTAGTACTTATGTTTACACTGACACTTGACAAGTGCTTATTGCTTGTTTGAAAACCTCTCATATGGTGCCATCAGTAAAGCAATGCATACATACACCATCAAAATGTTTAATGCAAGAAAACCAAAAATAGAAATATTCATGGGCTCGGTTGAGCTCTGGACATCAATGGCCCAGACTAGGACAGTAATTCTGAACCAACAGCTGTGTAATGACTTAGCTGAAATGTTCAATGCCGCCAAGGTGTTTGGTAGTAATACTTAACAGCCTTTCAATATAATTCATGGTGGAATGGTTAAGTGTTGTAATGACAGAAGATTCCTCTTAGGAACACAGCCTGCACCATTTTCTCCACTTAACACATTTAGCTATGTAAGAATGTGAGAGCTTGTTTTCCAGGTCTTTAGTGTAATCACTTGACCTGTGGCTTAATAACGGTTCTATTATTGTGCACATTGAAAGAGGAGATGGGTAAAACATATGATGGCATGTTATGATGGCTAACACTGAATTCCATTTCAGAGGTTTTTCATGAGACTCTTAATTCCTTCATTACACAATCACGTGTCCAATCCTGATTATAATTAATTTATATATGTTGATCTCTACCGCCAGCCAGTCTACTCCATGACCTAACTAGCCAACCCTTTGATTACATCACACATCCATCGTACTCAAACGCTTCCCATTCCTGCAGCCATACTGAATCATGTCGTCAATGGATGCATACACCTATGCCACCACCATCTTGATCATATTCCTACAACCACCCACCTCCTTCACATCTAACAGCCAATCCTACATCTAGAATACTCCTGGGAGCAAGAGAAAGCGAGTGAACCAAGTAATGTAGTCCTGGTAGTCGCCATCGGTGCCACATCTAGATAGATAACAAATCGTGAAGAGAAATTTTAATGTTTCTATTGGATGGTCATGGGATTTGAATTGCCGCACTCTATCGAGTAATCCTAGTTGTCGCACTGCTGCATGTATTGGTCTTATTCCAATTAGGCAAGCCTGTAATTGTAGATTGTATTTTAAAAGGATGTCTGTTGAAGGGATTATTATTTGAACTATTTTTTTATTTTTATCTACATGTGTCAAAAAATGAATGACCCAACTATTGGTCCTTGGGATAAACTGTGCATGGAGCATGGTATATTTATATAACTCTTTCTAGTTTTCACCCACTACTCTGCATTGTACACTTCAGGCTAACGCAATGTTCCACATAAGCCCCTTGCCTTGCGTTTGTAAATGGTTTCCATGAGGGACTTGGTCAACCAACAGCCCTCTGTTCTTTTGTGTGTCATGGCACAGAAACATATACCTCCAAGGGTCTTTTGCCAGGGCATCTAGCTTACCGAATCACTCAGTGAAGTTGTCCTTCCTCCCCACAGTCTTTTTACAACAGTGGGAAGGACTATGACCCGCTGATCGTGTCAGATTGTCATGCCCCCAGGCCCTCAACCTGAGGTGGTCAGCCATAGGATTGGTCACCTCACCCTGCATTCTCATGCTGCCACACACACTCCTACATGGAAAGAGGTACACTGAGCAGTATAACTGCCTTTTGGCACTGAAGATCCCTTTTCGCTGTATTTGCCTTTTTGCAAATGTATTGGCTATGGCTGAAAGTTTCTATTCCACCAGCCCCTAAATGGAAATCTTCTTCATGCAGGCTTTGCTTTATTCTCTGAACACCTCTTGAAATTATTTACTACCATCTATGCACACTAGGAACACTCTTGAGTAGATAACGGGTAGATGACGCACCAAACGGTCAGCAAACTGCATACTCCTAGGCACTGTCCCTAAAAGTGGACAAATTGACAGCAGACGAAGATTACCATTTGTTGGCTGCAGTTTCCACTGTAGTGGGAAATGTCATTGCTCCAGACCCCCACTGTACTTCAAGGGAGGGTCAGACACATCATGTATGTTACCTTTTTCTGACCACCCAGTGATCTCTTCTAATTGCTTAATGTATGCTGCAAGTGTGAGACTAAAATGAGGCTGTGGATTAAACCAATGCTGACCATAAATATTTTCTTGTCTCTTTGATATGGGATGATGTTTTATTAATAGTCGAAAGTTTGAAGGGCCCTTCAATTTCACACTCTGTGAGTTCCCGCTCAGATTTATAAAATGTGGGTACATGTCTGAATGCCAACTTGTTCATTCTGACGAGTT
This sequence comes from Ambystoma mexicanum, assembly GCF_040938575.1. Taxonomy (NCBI): domain Eukaryota; kingdom Metazoa; phylum Chordata; class Amphibia; order Caudata; family Ambystomatidae; genus Ambystoma; species Ambystoma mexicanum. Next base: position 435,968,266 of record NC_090933.1, on the reverse strand, counting down.
ACTCACCATCCCCTTTTTTGAAGACCATTTTAAATGAGGAATTGCTTTAAAAACAAAACGACCCTGCACCCTTTCCAGTTTGTGCTATTTGAGTTATAGTACCCCCTAATACATGAAACTATTGCCTTAGATTACAGATAAGCGGGAAATGGGATTTGAAGGAATGGTTTTATTAGTTAACCACCCATAGACCCCATTTATTTTTATTTATTTGAATTTGTATAGCGCACATCGGAATCGTGGCGCTGTTACAGTATGCTCACTTAGTACAGGAATACATTACAGTATGTAAGTTCATTGAGTTACATACAGGCGAACATATATAAGAATGCCAGGTTAATCCCTATGGTCTTTCCCACACATGATCTCTTTCCTAGCCATACCGCTCCATTTTGATATCTCGTTGGGTTAGCACCTTGCTGTAGAAGGCCTGCCAGTGTTAATTCTAAGCGGTCTTCTGAGAGGTCTTCCCTTAATTGCAGCTGTGAATGACGTAATAAAAATATCGTAGTGTACCTTCAACCATTATATCTAGAAGTGCGGAGTGGGTCCAGGATGATAAATTTGGAGGATGGTTAGAAGGCAAGGCAGAAGGAATTGTGTGCTACGGAATTAGGGGAGAGTGGTAGAAAGTTAGAGGGTGCAGCAGAGGTATAGAAGGGACCTTTTTGGTCAAAAGGTCAAAGCCACCACCTCTTTAGGAGGAGTGGGAGAAAGTGGCAGTTTCAGTGTGCAGGGCTTCAGGGGTAGCAGAGTCGAGACAAGTCTCAGGGATATCTATTGGTGCTTAAAGGGATTATGAAAATCAAAGTGATCAAAAATACACATGTATTGGTCATTCCGAAGCCTTGGAGAAGTGGGAAAGGGCAGGGGAACTAGGGGGTTACTGAAGGGCTAGCCAGGATGATATTTGAGGTTACAAAAAGAGGTCAGGGTGGCTTTTGATTGAAGCGAAGGGCAGGGACAAGATAGAAAGAGGTGTCCCAGGCAAGAATAGGAGTGATAGTCAAGGGAGAGAGAGTCAATAGGGCATGTAAGAAAGGAAAGTAGAGCCTAGAAGTAACAGAAGAGTGTACGATGAAAGCATTATAAGGGAGAAGTATGAGGAGACAACGGAAGGCGAGTGAGGAAGGGCAGAAAGGTCTAACGCATGAAGTAAAAATGGAGAGGAGCAGAATGGTTTGCAGGGGACAGTGTGGAGAGGTTGTACGGAGTGGACCGAGTGGAGCACAATAGCAGTCTAAGGATGCAGTGCAACCCGAAGCCTGTTTTTCTTTTTAAATGCACGTGGGCTTAGGCAACCAAAATGCATTTAGAAAAAAATAAACTAAAACCTCAGGAAGTGACCCAAATGCAATCTATTAAATAAATATAAAATAAATGCAACGGGCATTATGCCACCAAAAGGCATATTTTAAAACAAAGACTTGTGGAAAAGTGCAGGACCTTAGGTGACCAAAATGCCAACTGAAAGCACTGTGCACAAAAGCGACCACAACGTACCACAGGAACAGAGTACAGTGATAATGTATGGGTCCATGAAGGGAGATCCGAATAAAAGCTGCTAATTGATGTATGTTGCAGATGAGATTTGGGAGGTTGCAAGCAGAGTGAAACAAGGAAGGGTGGAGGGCCCCAATACCTACCAGGCTGGAACAAAGCCAAATAAAACCGTTGCCAAGCCCACAACAGACAGAAAAGGGACGGTGTTTGATGTGCTACTTACAATCATCAGACCCTTTGGCCATGAAGGATGGAAGTCAAGCAAGGGGGCTAGCTTTCAAAATACTATTGGCTTCACGTCGGAGGACACCTGGATTGGGTCTCCTTCCTTATTCCATGACTTGTGACAAGGGCCTACAAATATTTCGGGTTTAGACTTTGTGGGTAACCCATTTTGGAATCCTGCTATTTCCAACCCCAATTCTGGGGCCTCCAGCCATTTGCCCCACATATATTTATGTATGGATACATTTTTTAGGAAGAAGCTTAATCCCATTGTAAAGAGTACAATCCCAGACAGAACTTGCTACTCAAGAATGCCAGTCTTCCCCATTGACCCCAAGAGCCAGTCTTCATTCTTGGTACGGTAAGGGCGTCATTTAGGGCTTGGTGAGACATGGTTTACCAGTAAGGAAAAGGTTTTCTAAAATGTCTGGCCTTCTCATATGGGTTTTGGATTTAGCCCAGAAGAAGAAAAGCAAGATGTAGGGTGATCCCGTCAACCCAGAGGAAATTAGTGGGGGGCCCAATACCCCTTTTTTCTTCAAGTTTGCTTGAGCATCCACTTTCAATAAGGAGAAAGGACTGTTTTTTAAAAAACCGTTCCACACTAGGTCATTAGTCAAAGGTCCCAGGAAACATGTTAATATTTTACATCCCTATTTCGGGCTCAATCGGTGCTGTAAAATATATTTCCCCCTCTACTTTCCCGTAGGGCCCTCCCACGAAGAAGACAATCAGCCACAGCACAGTCTCTTTAGCAAATCAGTTCCTGCTAGAGGGGTAGGGACTTTTATTCAACACCTCAACAATCCAGGCCGTTTTGCTGGCATCCAAGGTACCAATCATTAAGACACATGTGGACAAAAGCATAACAATGGGAGATCTGATATATCAGGGAAATGGTTCATCATTTTTTTTTTTTTTTTTTTTTTTAACAGGGGTCTTTTACTTCTCCTTACAAATGAGCCAGGTTTTTGCCATAGCATATTCCCAAAGCATTTATGAAAGTTTTCATTGGAGATTAAGACAATTTTTCAGCGGATTTTTTTATTTCTAGGGCAAAACGGGTTTATCAATTCTCCTCACTACTGCTCGTTGTGGGTATTCTTTACCCAGCATCTTCAATCGTTGGCAGCCTTTTTGATGCCAACAGCGGTGGAGCTGTTTATTTAGATATTTAGTTCTTTTAATTCTGGACTGGTCTTTGTGGCAGGCATGTAGACTTCTCCAGTGGGCTGTTAGTCTTTAATTTCTGGGTTTCATGATAAATGGGTACAAATCTACCTGGCACCCTGTCAGACGCACAGTTTCGGGCATTTGTGGTCAAAGTCCTCCCTCTATCCCTCTCAGTCAGAGATTGAATCTGTCAGCAATGATTTGTAACGAGCGCTTCAACTCCTGTTGATCTCTCAGGGGCTTGGCAAGGTTAATGGGACTCGATTTCTTGTTCCATCCAAGCAATTTTCAAGAGCCTGCTCCCTTAACATCTTTCCCCAACTAAAGATCGGGGCCCTTCACTAAAGGGTGAGAAAATTCACATGTGTGGTGCCACTTTCCTTTGAAGGCAAGGGAATAATTGAGGTGGTGGATCCCTCAAATGGATGCATAAAATGTCACGGCCATTTTCCTTTACGCCCTGTGTCTTCTATCGGAATCAGAGGCAAGTCTTTTTGGATGGTATGCTTTTTGTCTTTACTCAGGAGTCTGTATAGCACATCAAGTGTTTAGCGATTCTTTGCGGTTCTTTTGCAACCTGTAAATTCACAAAAAACATTTTTATATTGACCGATCCCATTGCTCATGGATGTTTAGTGGTCTGTTGCATGAACAAACTTGGGGATGGTATGAACGTCCCCGCTGGATCTTGCCATAGATTATGTGGCAATATTTCTTGTTTTGTTTCAAAAAGGTTCAGTTCCTGACGGGTATATAGAGTTTGGTTACAGATTGGTACTCCCATCAAAAATGGGTGCCTTTCCCTGTTCTTTTTGCTTTTCACCAGATTGATCAAATCTCCTTGTCTTTTTTGTGGAGAACAGACCCCAATAAATGGTCCAACAAATTGCTTTTGCAACCCTGAGGTGGAGTACATTAAGATTTCCCACCAGCATCAATGATTACTAAATCCTCTTCGCTGTTTTCTTCCCGGGGGCATTACTGGTGTGGACCCCTCGTTTTGTCCGTCACGGGTATAGTAACTGCTGACACCAGATGTGCCATTAATTTTCTGGCATCTAGGGATCTTTACTTGACCAATAAGGTCCTCTAACATAGTCTTGTTCTTTCAAGGTCCCTTGAGCTGATGGCCTATAAGCTATCAGGGGCAGATGGGCCCCTGGGAACCTTATGTCACCGGCTGCAGAGCTCATATACTGATCTTGGATTCCCAGTACTGTCACTGTTGTGAGCAGATCTCCCTCTGAGAGATTTAATTAAGAATGTAAAATGTTGGCCAACTGGTGACTTGCTTTTCTTACGGTACTGTAAATGTAGCCTACAGATTTGTTGCATCATCTAATCGCACATTAATTAATGGCTGCCAATTGGGGAAAAATCTACTGGTCTGGTGGTTCCTCCACGGATGACCACTATTTATCCGTCTAAGTATTCTGGATGTGAGCAGAGTTCTCTTTGCTAATGGATTAGCTGGATAATGTAGACTTGTCCCTGCTTGATCTTTCTCCAAAAGTGTTCATGTTGATGTGCTTGGTTTCATTCTGGAGGGTGGCAGAAATTATGTCCCTTAATGTATCTGTTGGTTCGTTCTCTCCTGATGGTATTTCTTTCAAAATCTCATCAGACTAAGGCATGTTCTAGAATTACTGAATTCCCAAGGTTTCCTGAATAAATTCTTAAATGCAGTATTGTTTGAATTCTGCAGCAATATGACGCCTGCACCAATGGCTTCCGAAAGTCACAAGATCAGTTGTTGGTTTCCTTTTAGCTGTCTTTCTGTTTTCTCCATAATGGATGGGTTGGAGGGGTATGACCTCGGAGGAAGGGGGGAGCATAGATGTTCCCATGTTTCGGGTGCGTGCCTCTAGAATGGCCATGGTTTCCAAGTCATTTTGGTCTTGGCCAGGCTAAAAGACATTCTCCAGCCTACGGACTTGTGTAATGAACAGATCTTTTACAAGGTGTGCTGCAAACCTATGGTGCTTTCCTTGCTTTGAACTTGTAAAATACCATGCCTGCGTGCCATGGCATAGAATGGCGAGTGTTACTAGTAAACTACAACTGAAAGTTGGAATTCTAGAAATGGAATGGAGGCAAGTATTATCCCACCCAGTCTCTTGCCTCTTACATCTTTTTTTGGTTTTACCTGCTGTTTGCAATAATACACAATTTTTCTGATAATGGACTTGAAGTAAGTGAGCAGCCTTTAGTAAAGAGTTGAATATACTGTGTGATTGACTTGGTGGTGTTCCTTCAAAGGGTTTCATCGACTTATGACTGATGGTTGCCGCCGAAAAGAGGACCAGCAACAGTAGACTGGGAGGGGTTATTAAGCTTAAAGAAAGCTTATTGGATTGAAGATAACAAGGACTTAACCATATAGTACAGGGGCCTTATGGGAGCAGCCGTTATGAGAAAAAAATATATATTGCTGCTGTAGATAAACTGAAAGTAATTACGCATAATTGGAAACCTCTGTGCCATGCCATAGAACCTTTTTCACCAGAAAAAACTGACAGTCTAGAAGTGATGTCTGATGACCTAGAATGCCGTACATTGTGGGGATAAAAGAACCCACCCAAATGATCATCTGTTTTTTCACCAAATACTCGGCAACGTGTCTACATCAGCCCTTTCTGTAAAGAACACACACACGACTGCCATCCTACATCTGGAAACTCAGCAGCGCAACATTGTTTAGTCTGAGCTATAACAAAAAAAAGGCTCGGTTACAAAAATTGCTGCCAGGCGGTGGCGAAGAGGGCGTGTTTCTGAAAATCTAGGTTATGGAAATTCCTCTGGTGGTCTTTTCTGTTCACATTTTCTGGAGGCGTCTAGAATAAGACTTGGGTATGCAGTTGCTTGTGCGCATGTGTTGGTATCACCTTAACTTCTAGATTCGAATTGCTTTAAAAAGTTGGCCACGATGCATTTGCTCATTAGCCATATGGAAAATGGCACAGAGGAATTTTCAGCCGCGTGCTTTCAAGGAAAGGCCGCGACGGCAGGCAGACATTCCTGAGCCCAGTGTTTATGCAGCTGCACTCTGATTAAATTACACCAGGCCCAGGCCAACATGGAGCCGCCGCTCTTATTAACTGGAGCACACAGCAGCTCCTCCTCGGAGTGCGCCCGTTCTCCGGTTGTGCTTGTGCCGCGTGCCCTTTTGCCCAGAGTAGCTGGCGAGCATCAAAAAGCCACGCATGTGCTTCGAGGTCTCGGGAGGAGCAGCGCTGGGACAGAGCACTGCCGCTCACGCTGTACCAGGAACTCTGACAGCCCACCAGGAGGGACTGCGGGATTGCTGCTGTCAGCAGTTACAGCCGTGCAAACAGTGTGAAGAAGCTTCCACGGGGACTGCATTACTCAAGACTTCTGCTCCGTGTTTTTTGGTATAATTGAGTGCACAGAGGGAGCTTGATTTCTCTGTCTTATGATTTGAAGGTGAAGACAAGAGCCTGCAGGGCTCCGTCAGAGTTATGGGCATGCTCAACACAGACTTAAAAAAAATCAAATTCCCGTAAAGCCGCACCAGGCGGAATGGCTCACCTGAATATGAAAGATTAACTTTCACTGAATCATTTAACACGCAGCTTTATTAATTACATTTTAAAATTGGAAAAGATTGTAGGATCCAACTAAATAATGGAATTGAATCTGCATGTAGATATGTGGGTCCGTGTTGTCCTGCACACTTGCATGGAATGACATGATGACGGTTCCACCTATGCTGCATGCTTGATTAATGAGATGGAATTAATTTCGACATATTTTTAAAAACATAGTGTGTGTGCGCAGATCACACACTGTCGAAGTTATGGTAGGTTTAAAAGGGCTTAAAAACCCCTACGACCTCAAAAATGTAAAAATATATTAAGCCATTTGAGCAAAGTCACGTACAGCACAGCACTGAGTAGCCATCACTGAATTTTCACATCCAGTTCAGACCCAGATGGGCAGTGAATTGTGGGAATGCATATGAGCTCAAATGCCAAGCCTTTCCTGCAGGAAAATGTTTTTTGGTATGTATTTATTTATTCTAAATGGGCAGACACTCGATGCACAAAATGGTGACATTGGCCGCTGACCTTCGTTCTTCAGCTACCCAGTGTGCCAAAGCATCAAATGCATTCCAATCTCTCATAACAGCATGGGCACATCTCCCTGGAATGATGGACTCCAAGTTGCTGGAAAACTATACTTGTACATCCTACGTCTGGGTTTGATCCCGCGCTAGAGACATGCATTGACATTTTGCCTTTCCAAAGCCCCCTTCTGTGGTCTGACCACTTTCGGAGTGATGTTCGTTTTGAGTTGGACATGCATTATGTTGGTAAACACCAATGATTGGAGAATGTGGGGTGGAATAGGATAAGAAACGAGCAAGCCGTGAAGGTGTCATAAATATTCAGGCACATAGCTACTATGACTCGAGGATTTGTTGTGAAGCAGACTTGGGTCAAGTTCGCAAGATAGGCATTGATGTTAGATTGCGAAGTTACATACTACCCTACTCAAGTAAGCAATGATCTATCCCATCTGTTACACATTTACCATTAGTAATTCTCACCTAATATATTCACATCACATGATTATTCCTCAAGTAGAAGAATCCTGTAATCCTTAAACAAGATTGTTGATAGGCCCACACCATAAAGATTTGCATTCTTAGGACAGTAAACAAAAAGCAGATTTAAAAAAATGCCCTGTACCCACACCCCTTAAATGCCAAACCAAACTGTTTGCCCTGCACCTAAATTCCCATCCACACATCCCAGTGCACCCTTTTCCAGTGTGTCTCTCTAATGCCTATGCAACTTAACACACATTTTCAGGCCATAAGCCTACCTCTGTAATGCACAGGGGTGTATAGATAAGGGGTGCAGAATATACTACTATGGTGCGAGTACAAGCTTCGTTGACACTGTAGTGCACTTCTGTGCATCCTGTTGTACCACGGTTCCCCAGAAAGACCTATATGGATCACTGTTGGGGTACACAATGATGCAGATGCAAGAAGCCTCTGAACTACAATACCCTTCTTTGCAAACAGAATGCCCACTCCATCCTGCCTCTTGTTTGCACCCACATGGATTTCTCTTTGAGGTGTTCCAAGTTACATAAGAGGCAAGGATGGGATACACCGGGCAGAGGGCATATATCTTTGTGCATAGAGGGTCCTGACGAGTGGTTGAGGTGGAAGTACCCCTCGCCCTGGGACTCCCCTAAGGATACACATCCTTGATGTATCGGCTTCTTTGCCAACTGAAACCCTTGAATGATGGGCCACCTTGTGTTGGTGCTTCTCCATCAAGAAAATGTAGGGTACAAATTGAACCTCATTGGGCAGGCAGTGCTGCAAGTCGCTGAGCATGGTAAGGATGGTGCAATTATAAGAACTTGCCATGCGACTCTCAAGAATATCATGCCCTCCACCTGGATGGTTCAGAACACTACTGGAGTTCCATGCTGTAAATCCTCGTAAGGAATCGTAAGGTCCGGTATTTCGTTGAAGCAATAATACCCAGGGAGGGAGCAAGAGTTCCTTCTGAATGATTTAGTTGGAAACTAATTTCGGTAATAAGGCTAGTGTTTGGGCAAGTACCTCATAGCGATGGGGATATATCTGGTTCCACGTTAAATGGCTTTGGGTCCTCCCATCAGACGTAGAACACCTGAACTAGCGAATGGAATTGATGTATGGTGATCAGTGAAATTGGACCCACTATCAACAGAGCAGGATTATGGTATCAAAAGTTGAACTAATACATGCAGGAATATAATAATTTGGATCGCAACACACTGTAAAATAGTTGCAGTGTGTACTTTAGGGTTGGATAATAAAAGGTTTCACTGAAAGTAAAATCTTAAGTTTAAATTGTTGATCAATTCAGAATTGCTTTAAAGCAATAGTTTGGCAGTGAAATTGGTTTTAATGTAAACTTGTTATTACTTTTTTTCTAAATTGTCTTAATAAAAACACAACATTGAAGAGCACCAGGCGCTCATGGTGTGCCCAATTTAGTTGAGGCCTGGCAAGAGTCTCCAGGTCGCTGGTATACATTGGGAACAGAAATACCCCCCAGTGTCCTACATTTGTAAACCTGGAGACAATTGAAATGGCACTAGAACACTTGCTGGACTAGGCGATCCACCTGATGACTTGTCTAAGATAATACACTTGCTCCATGATCCTGATGAAATTTAACTGAAGATGGTCAGATTCCTACATGGACTGCTAAATTATTAAATAATGTACTGGATCTTTTTGCCATTCACCAACCCTAAATAATGAAACATTCTGAGTCAAAGTCCTTGATGAGAATATGGAGCCAGAACAAAGAACAGGCAATACACCAGTTACACATGTATTGCAAAATGAAGCACATTATGCCCGCTACACTAGCAGACTGCTATTTGTTTTTTGTGCAAACATTTGTTGAGGAAGCATCTTGTGGTTGTTGAGTTGGGCAATTAAGAGTTTTGCAGTCAGATTGATAATGGAGATGTACAAAGTTCCTGTCCACTAGAAAGAAGCCCGCCTGATCTAAGTGATTGTCTGGCTCCCAAAATCTCTCTCGGAAAAATGTGTTGATTGGCCCGGTTACAACTTTAATCCCGACAGTGAAGGCAAGTTCATGCAGCAGCTTGAAAGAGCGTCTAAGCATTTTACACATGCATGCATTCAGTACACTTTTAGTGCTTAGCATCTTGGTGCATAAGAGAGGGATGTGTCTATCTTATTTAAGCCAATTTTTGATTTTTAGCACTGACAGGAAACTGAGGGAATGGTCCTCCGAGTCAGATGGATGTTAGGCAGAATCATATGCAGTACCCTTTGGGAACACCACACACAATTAAGACTACATGTGACAGTACAAATTCACCTTTGGTACAAGCCCGTAATACACAGTAAAGTGGTAGCGATGGCTGAGCCGCCAGACTTATTTCAAGAGTAAAGTGAGCAGTATCAGAAGTTACACAAAGGACAGCAATTACTATGGTTCAAACAAACACTGACTCAAGGTTTCTGAATAAATGAATACACATTTATTTACACAACCATTTGTAAAACAGTTCAAGTAAAGCAGCAGAAAATCACAATCGTAATACACTACACAACACCCAATTAATTCTGGACAAGTTAAGCTCAAAATGAAGTGTGAGCAAAATGGCACTCCAGCAATTTAAAAAAGGGAGGGAATCGAGATTCCAAGATGGCGGCCGACCCAAGTGGACGTGTGTGAGCGGAGCTCCGTCCCTCAGCTCGGGCCGCAACAATAAAGCACCACACATAAGCGCTCACCGTGCCCAGCGGAGTGCTGCCTCCCCCCAAATTCAGGCGAGAAGAGAAGTAGCGAGGACCTCGCACAAATTGCGAGCCTTTCCAGAGACGCCGGCGCGGAGGACGGGCGAGATCCGGAAGCCCGGCCCCGGAGCAGCCCAGAGACGCGCAACAGACGGGGGAGCCAACCGCCGGCGGAGCCAACGGCCGACGGAGCCCCTCTACCTCCCGCCTGCAGCAAGGAGAGAAGGGCCGATCGACGAAAGGAAGGAGCGGAGACTAGACGAAGAGGTCCGTCTTAGCAGACCCAGGAGCAGCTCCGGCGAACTCCCAACCACAAACGGGGAGGGCGCCAGCCCGACACAGAGAGCCCAGCTGCGGACGACGCAGCAAACCAGGCGAAGCCGGGACCCGGAAAGAAGAGGCCACCGTAGTCGAAGCGGGAAAAGACCTGCTCTCAGACGACCCCGATCGGAGGAGCGAGGGAGATCCGGCCGCGGCAACAATCCACCGGAGGACGACGGGGCTCCGCCAAAGCGCCGGACCCACGGACACTCGGGTACGAGGTGGGGGGGAGAGAGCCTAACATCGGCAGACCCCCCCCCCCCCTCCAGAAAATACCGAAGCGCTCCAGGGTACCACAGCGGGCAGGGAGATCCAAGTAACAAACAACCCTGGCGCCACGAAGAGGGGGGCGCAAGGCCCTAAATATAACCGATCAAACTACGCGCAGCGGCAGGCCGGGGCCTACCCCTGCGCCAGTAACGTAACACCACTAGCCCACGGAGCGCCAACCCATCCCCCCCTCGAGACTCATACACCGCCAAAAGCATCGGGGGTGCTGGCCCTCCACTTCACCAAACGAGGGGGGAAAAAAACATTGAATAAATTAAGGGATAACGAGAAGGACAGTACATACGCGCAAAATCCCCAAATAGAAGGGGCAGCATCGAGAAGCAGATTGGCGAGGGCCCACTCCGACGCCCCAGAGAGCTCTCAAACAATAAAGAACCCCCCCACACAAATAACAAACTTGCACCGAGACCATCGAAAACCCCACACAGATCACGCGTAATACAGGATAAAGGGTCGCAGAAGCGGACACCCCTGCAACCGCAAAGGAAATGCACGCGGACCGGCATGGCCTAGCTGCAATTCAAATCAACACGAAACAAACAGCCAAAGGTCCCCTAAAACACATACATGTCAAAAGGCAGGACCAGACACAGAGCTCAGGCAGCTTTAACGAGCAATAACAGAACCAAACAGGCTCAGGACCTGATCCAAATCTGGGGTGCAGGAAAAATAGCGCCAACACAAACCGACAAACTAAGAAACAATGGGGAAAGCACACCAGACCAAGAAGGGAAAGTAGGCATGGCCTCGATGGACGATATGAAAACCTGGTTCAAGGAATTTCAGGAGCAATTCATATCCACAACCCACGCACAATTTGAGAACATGAAGGGGGAAATGAAGCAAGCGGTCCAAGAATTTAACAGGGACATAGAAAACCTGGAGGAGAGAACGGACACTTTGGAAAGAGCAGTACAAAACATAGACGAGGAAACTCTCCAACACGCAGAAGCGCAAGACAGACTAGCGCGACTGGCACAGGAACTAGAAGCACAATGTGAAGACCTGGAAAATAGATCCCGGAGGTCGAATATAAGGATTAAGAATATGCCGGAAACGGTGGAGGACAAGGACCTTCGCACGGCAACACAACAGGTTTTCAAAGAAATACTCGCAGATGACACCGGGGAAGAAATCCAGATCGACAGGATACACAGAGTGGGCCCAAAAAGAACCGGCGAACCCGGAACCCGCCCGAGAGACGTTCTAGTGGCAATGACACAATATATGCAAAAGGAACAAATCCTCAGGAAGGCTAGGTCAATAGAACACATGAGAATGAAGGGCAAAGAAGTCCAGCTATATCGAGACCTGGCACAATCCACACTCAGAAAGAGAAGAGAAATGCTCCCAATAACAAAGCTCCTAACAGAAAACCAGATAAGATACAAGTGGACCTTCCCGTTCGGCCTACTATTTACATGGGAGGAGCCTCAGCACTGCATCATAACTTGCGAGGAAGGCCTGAAGATCATAGGATGTCAAGAACATGAGCCAGATCCCCCAAACGATGGAGAAACAAATAGAAGGAGAGAACCGAAGGGATGGCAGACGGAGAAAAGAAAGACAAGACTCCAATCCCGCAGATAAGAGGGAAATGGACACCGGCTCGGTCACGGATGACAGACTTAAGTGAAAACGGAGGGGGCCTCAAGGAAAAGAGTGATGAAAAGGAAATAATCCTCCGTCTGGGCAGGAGCCCACTTAAGTACGCGGCAGAGCAGGGGGACACCCTTGGAATCCACAACTCAAGCAGGGTTTAGGACCCCCTGCGGAACTGTACACCTGAGATGTTAGAGGGCATGGGGCAAAGGCGGAACACCCGAGCAACCATAGGGCCCAGAGCCCTCCTCAGGGAAAAGGTTGTGGGGGGGGGAGTGGTGGAGGGAGGGGGGAGTTGTTGGGGGAAGTTCAGAGGGAGATAGACACAATCACCAGACCTAAGGCGCAACACCGTGACCAACGAGAAGAGCCCCACCTGCAGAACTGACCCCAAAAGAAAAGATGGGGCTAAAAATCTTGACGTATAACATCAGAGGCCTGAACACGCCAGTAAAAAGGAAAAAAAATTGAAAACTTCCTGCACAGTGAAAAGTTTGATATAATAACGTTCCAAGAAACACACATACCAAAAAACAGGAATACCCTAACCTGCATAAGAGGCTTCAATCAAATACTCCAATCCAACGACAAAAAAGGAGTCTTGATAGCATTTGCCAACCACCTCAACGCACAAATCAAAGAGACGATGGCGGACAAAAATGGTAGATACCTGTTCACAGTGGCCCAGTTGGAAAATAGACTACTAACCATAGCAACCATATACGCCCCAAACACGGGCCAGGATGGATTAATCAAAGAAACGATTAACAAATTAGAAAATTTCGCAAAAGGTGAAGTGATACTAACAGGGGACTTTAACATCGCATGGAATCACCTGGTAGACAGATCCAACCCCAAACACACCCATCAATGGACCCCTTCATCAGCACTAAAACAGATCATGAACAGGATGGCACTAGAAGACGTTTGGCGGAGACTCAGAGGAACGACCAGTGGATATACGTTCCACTCGCATGTACACAATACAAGCTCCAGGATAGACTACATATTGGCCTCGGTTAGCTTGATGGGCGAGATCCAAGATATAGAGAAAGGACATATATATCTGTCAGACCACGCTCCATTGTGGATCACACTCCCCAAAATACGTAAACGGTCAGGTCTCTGGCGCTGGACACTCCCCAGAGATACTCTACAAGACGCGGCCCTGAAGGAAACAATAAGGGAAAAGATAGTGGACTCTTCGAACACGACGACACTCCAGACATATCACCAAGTACAATTTGGGAAGCGTTTAAGGCGGTGATAAGAGGTCAAATCATAGCACTCAAAGCTCAAAAAGACAAACAACTCTACAAATGGGAAAGCGAATTAGAAAAAAACTGGAAGAGATAAGAGAAGAAATGTCCAAGAACACATCCCTGAAAATAAAGGGAGCACACCGACACGTCCAGAGCCAGATTGACACGCTCAGAACTAAAAGAGCAGAAACACAACTTCTCAACACAAAGCACTGGTATGCGATGAAATCAAATAAGGCAGACAAACTACTGGCGAGACAATTAAAGGGCAAACAGCAAAACCAAACGGTGCAAACACTGAAAGACCGGCAGGGGTCAATAAGGCAATCAAAAGATATCGAAGAAATATTTAGAGACTATTACCAGGAACTCTACACATCACAGAACCTGAACGGACAGGAACAGGCAGCCTTTCTAAAGGAAGTCACGCTCCCAACCATAACAGCAGACGAAAAAACAGTACTGGACGAACCAATAACACCAGAAGAGGTCGCGAAGGCAATCGGAGACCTTCCCAGGAATAAATCTCCAGGACCGGATGGTTTTACAGCTGCCTTTTACAAAACATATGCGGGAACATTGACACCTATCTTGACGGCTCTCTTCAACACCTTCAAAAAGACAGCCAACATCGCTCCCTCCATGAACGAAGCAAAGATCCGAGTCTTCCACAAGAAAGGGAAAGACCCAGAAAACCCGAGCTCCTATCGCCCAATAGCCCTGAATAATATCGATGCAAAACTCTACACTAAAGTGCTCGTCAATAGACTCTCACCACTACTCCCGAAGTTAATTCATCAAGAACAAGCAGGATTCATCCTCAATAGGAAAACCCATGATAGCATTAGACGAATAATTCATCTTATAGATCAAGCCAGAATCACAAATATCCCCTCAGCAATACTATCAGTTGATGTGGAAAAGGCCTTTGACCGGGTAGAATGGACAATGCTCTTCGCGACACTGAAGAAAATGGGCATGGGCAACTCATACATAAATATGGTTCGGGCCAATTACAATTCACCAATGGCCAGGATAGCAGTGAATGGAGAACTTTCTGACCCGATCCAAATTGGAAGCGGTACCAAACAGGGTTGTCCTCTATCACCCCTGCTCTACGCAGTCTTCCTCGAACCACTACTGGCAAAGATCAGAGAGACACCCACGATAAAGGGCATGGAAATGTGCGGACAGACCCACAAGACAGCGGCATACGCAGATGATATGATGATGACCCTAACAGACCCAATCAATACACTCCCTCTCCTCATCCAACAAATCGAGGAATACGGCGCAATCTGGGGCATAAAAATAAACAGGCAGAAATCATCAGTGATGGCTCTGGCAGGAGACAAACGAGCAATCTACAATAAGATGAAGGATCTCCACTTGCAGACAGCGGAAGACTGGGTGAAATACTTGGGAATCACCCTAACGGACACAGTAAAGAACCTCTACGCAGGAAATTACACGGAGCTCATAGAAAAAGTGAAAAGAGACCTAAACAGATGGAATCCCTTAGCAGTCTCTTGGTGGGGCAGAATAACAATTATCAAAATGACAATACTCCCAAGACTTCTCTACTACTTTCAAGCACTCCCGATTCGGATACCGCCGACATTCTTCAAGACCCTAGCCAAAATAGTCAAAAAATATATCTGGCAAAACAAAACACCTAGACTGTCACAACAGGCGCTCACGGCACAGAAACTAGACGGGGGCATGGCACTCCCTCACTTCAAGAAATATTACGAGGCCGTCCAATAATGGGTGCTGAACGAATGGATCACCAACACGTCGGACAAGTGGTGGGAAGCACAGGATAGAGCTGTAGCGAGGTCTGATCTGCCTCACCTACTATGGAGTAAACCGGAGTACAGACACCAGAACATCAAGATAAGTGAGATCATGAGCTCCGTAATGAACGTATGGGACAGATCGACCAAGAAAGGAATACTCACAATAGATCCAGCCCCTTTCATTCCAATCCTAGACAATCCAGACTTCCCCCCAGGGATGGGAAAGGGATACGGGACACTGTTGAGTCCCCATGTTTATGTTTAAAGAAATGCCAATACAAATATTTATTTTTTTTAAAAAGAGAGGGAATGACAAGGTTATTCACAATCAAGCAGAACCAACAAGTAGGTAGGCAGGGCAATCTAGAAAAGGCTTACTACAATGAGTATCCAAATCAATAGGCCTGGGCCAATGTTATTGGTTCAGAGTCTTTGCAGAGGATCACACAGTTCAGAGTAGTTCGCGGTTAAGTCTTTGCCAAGAGTTCGAAATGAAGTTGGTCGGAAGAAATGTTACTTAAAAGAGTACAGAAGGACAAGCCCTCAAATTGGCGAAAGATTTAAAACACTTTTACTGCGGTCGGACGAAACTAACAACCGGGTTTAAACAGTACCTTAGAAGAAGAATAATGCTGTAGCTGGGGCAGAAGTTCCTGGCAGATCCTGCAGGCTCACGGTTCCTGAAGAGCCTGTCGGACTGACAAGGAGGAGTAAGGAAGAAGTTTGATACCCACATGTGTTGCTTTTCTGGAAACCTAGTGGTATCGTTGGCCCTGTAGATTTGCTTTGGTTGTTATCCTGTCAATTTTTGCCAACTGACTTTCCCCCTGTTTTTTCTGGATATAAAGTGCTAATACTGGTCATTAATTCCTTTTAATGTAAAGCGTGGGTCAGTTAGTTACCAAAATAGATTTGACATAAAACATGCTTTGGAATTGCTTGCCATTGTACCCTTCCAATTTTAGTATTGCATCTAATGGCTTATAATGGCAAAAGAGAAAACATGGAGTTAATGGATATCCTTGTTTGGTTTATTTCATGTTGCCAAATGTGTCGGGTGTCCATTGCAAGAAACATTTTTATCGAGTTAGAGTTTAACTTGGTAGAGGGTTTACCCAGGAATAATAATAATTAATAGTATAGAATCTCTCTAGTATCCTGATTAGGTGGCCCCATTCTACCTCACAAATATCTTCATCTCCCAATGACAAGGTTGGGATGGAGTCCTGCCACAGGGTTTGAAGGGGTTCCCTTACATTGTCTCAGGCCATTATATTGGAGACAAACCTATCTTGCGAGGAATGTGTCAATGAAGGTATATACCTCTGCAATCTAGTCACCTTAATTGTTACCAGCCTCTTTGTCTACATTTACAGTGATAGATGGCTAAAATGACTAAAAGGGCATGTCTCCTTGGCCTTGGATGACGGCAACAAGTGGTCTTTCAAAATCAAGTAATGTGTGTTAAGAGGCAACCTCAGCATAAGACTTTGCATGTAATGGGGGTTAGCAAGCTAAAGGGAAGCTGTCATCTCACAGTACCTTACCAGATGACCAAGCTTTAAGAGCTTGGTAAATTTCTTCTGCTAATATTGAAACCTCTAGGAATTCTCTATCCAAATCAATCAATGCAGGATGGGAAAAGATTTTCCAGGAAAGTAAGTCTCTGTACCCAGTGTTGCAGGGCCTTCATAGAGCTGGATTATGTGGCAAGTCAGCACACCCATTCGTTATAGGGCGAGAAACAAGGGGATCATAGGATTTCCTTGGGGGGGGGGGGGGGGGACTCGCTCTCCTGTATGGTATTGTGGAGAGTCAGTATATTGAAGGCTTATGTCCCTGATCTTTTTCTAATATCCTAATTTTCATTGATTTATTTTATTCACAAGGGATCCTTTACTAATGAACATGCATCTGAGATATGCTTTAGCCAAAGTCCACATTATTTCAGACGAAGGAACACATTTTTAATGCGTATGGAGGAAGTCGGAGATGGTTTCTAAGATTGTCTCCTGTTTGACGGGTTCTTAAACCTGCCTTTATTTATCCTCCACTGCTCTGAGGGGGCCTGTTCGTAATTATTGAAGAACCACTAGTGCAATCCCTTAAGGATAAAGGATAATATCAGATGATGGACAATAACCCAAGAGGTGAGGGATATTTACAATCAGGAAATGGCGCTGAGCCCAAGTCCATAGACCTGAGTGAAGTGACGTCCTTAACAAGCGCCCAGGAGTTATTACGCACTGATATTTTCCCCCGCCTCACACCAAGGTGGGAGTATCCCCATTTTACTTCCCCAAAAAACACTTCTTCAAAACTTACCTCCTCAGCATTAATTTCGTAGGACATTTACTTCAAGCATTTATTTCTTCTTACCTTTACTTTGTCCGCATGTTTACATTGCCAAGGTGGAAATGGATATGATAAAGGTAGCTGTGAGGTTAGGGCTGTGGTCAAGGGGGAGCTAGGGGAAGAACACAGGTTAGAAAATAAGGGGGGAGGGGGTAGCGAGATTCTTCCCTTGTAATGACGAAGTGAATGTTAAAAAGTGCAAGACTGAACAAATAAAGGTATGAAGAGGTAAATGCGATTAAAGTGAATGTATCGGAATGCTAAAGAAATAGACATACATCCCAAGGGGGTTATGGCTAGTCATACCTTGTCATGATTTCCAGTGTGCTAATAGTTTCTTTTCACTTGACAAAAGGCTTGGCAGTTTCTCAACATAAAAAAAAACTACAAAAGCAGATGGCCACCGCGGAAGACGATTCTTCTCCATTTCCATGATGCCCATTGGATCCATGTCAGAAGAGGCTAGATGAGCAGCCCAGCAGCGTGTCAAGAGCCGGAGAGAGTTAAGTGCCAGCTGGCAGGGGGAGCGAGGGCCGGGATGGACGAATGGAAGCCAAGACCAGTGTTCATGCCCTGGTAGGAAGATAGTGGCCTCCCACTGTTTAGGTGCCTCATAAGGTGGGCAATACTGTATGGTAATGCCTACCTTCTAAGCTCCCTGATTGTCTGGGTGGCTGAGGGAAGTCACCAAATCGCTGCCAGTATGTGAAAGTCTAACAAAAGTGGCAATACAGGACCTGCACAATCTCCTTTCCTGTGGGATGGAGAATGCGCCATTCGTCAACCAGATTGTAATCACAAATTACATCATGTGCCACAACACTAATCTCTATTTGGCTAATAGTCTGTCTTTCGGAGTGATCTAGGACTCGGTCCATTACCAAATTCCTGTCTCTTACCAGGATAGTCGGACAGTTGCTTCCTTCAGTGATAAAGACGAGTCAGGTTTGGAGGAGTTATGGGCATTTAGTGATCCAACCACTGATTTTTACATATGGATGCGTAATTTCACAAAAATAACTATGCCCTCCCCATCATGCCAGCTTTTTACTTAGAAATACATAAATGTATGGGTCAAATGTCACTGTTTTTCCCATCCCCTGTGACACAGCAGAGATTCCTGGCGTACTCCCTCAAATCTGATCACAAATTCTCCGATTTCTACCTACCCAAGTGAGTGTTTTACAGTAATACTATATTATGGCCTTTAGATTCAAAGAGCTACATAATCTTTTTTCCTTTTAATGAAATTGTCGTATCTGTGCTAACCTTAAGTTGAAAGTACCTATGGGTAACTTCATGCCTTTATTTATCCAAGTAGAGTCTGGTTTGTTCATGAAATCGTTCAAGGAAACATCAAGGTGGACACGCAAGTAGTTGGCAATTCAGGATCATGTGAATGATCAGCTCATAATGATCCTAAAACTTGAATGTGTTAACAAGGCCATGCATCAACACAGCGAGACACAATTAAGATGGTATTGGTGAACATGATTTCAAGTGTAGTGCCCTTGGAGTATACATCTCTCCAGATATTCAGTCTGGTGGGCTACTAAGCCATCTGAGATCAATGCTCTGATCACCTCCACTAGTTTCCGTCTAGTAGAAGATTTAATTGGTCAGCAAGATTTGTCTCTGGGGTGTTCATCTTTGGCAACATGCTTCACCTGATTGTGCAATTGCAGATGCCACTCCCTCTGCTGCTTGCACCAAAACCTCACAGCAGTTGTCCACAATGTCTTTCATCCCACGTTAGGGTTCTTGTTGTTTCTCCACTATTTGATTTGCTACATCCATGGCTTCTGAATCCTGCCAGTCGAGAAAGTCTTTCAAATTGGATGCGTCTAGAAACTCAGTTGTTTTACCGTCCTTTATAACCAATGCACAAACCGGCTCCATCAAACCTTAGAGCAAATCGCATCTCCTGAGATCTTGGCTTAGATCTGAAAGAGCCTTCCATCTCTCCATTCTCGGTTTTGAAAAATCCAGCGACAGATTTTCCCTTTGTACAGAAATGCAATCTTTTCAGCAAGCTGAATGAGCTCCTGTAGGCGACTCTTTGCAAAGCAAACCGGTTTTGTAAGGTCTGGGTGTATCTTCTCTTGGGTTTTTTAATATGGATTCTATTAGTCTATTGAACCTCTCTGTGGGTTAAGATATTTTAGTCTGATGCATCTCAATATGTTGCTATACCAGATATGCTGGTAGGTATATCCAGTGAGACACCAGCGGGTGTGGTCCGGGAAGAAGTCGTCTTGATTCTCACGTGTAAGAAAGGGTCTGTTTGCGAAACAGGCCGGAACCTAGGTCTTAGGTGTAGAAATGTTCTCATGAAATCAGATGGATGGTCTTTCCTTGTGTTATAGAAAAAGAAACCGGCAATAGTGTGTATAGCTAATCCGTGCATGGTTAGCTCATACTCTAATGAAAATATTATGTGTTTTAAGATTTAAGTGGTTTGCTTCTGAACCCCTTGTATTCACCACACCAAGTGTGTAGCACCAGTGTGTGTGTGTGTGTGTGTCTGTGTCTGTGTCTGTGTGTGGGGAGAGAATAGTCTCTTAATTAAAATTGACAGTAGCAATGTTGATATGCAGCATTGTTTCCTACCTGAGCGCCAATGCTTTGTGTCTATTTGCCATCTGTAAATGAGACACTGAAAAGTTCACATTACGAGATAAGGCCATATAGAAAATACAATTGCTTTCTTGGACAGTCTGCAGTGTCAGTAACTTTTCAATCAAAAAGGTCCCAGAGACCATTTCAGCAGAGTTGCACAGAATAGCTCAGGGTTTTAGCGGCAGCTTCAGTAATTGTACTTTGTTCGCCAACACCAGCAATAGATTAAAATAAAGCCAAAGCTGTAAGTGCTGTGCAACCGCCTGAAATAACTTCTGCTGAATTGCTCAGAAAGACGGGTCGTGTGATGCGGCTTTACGGATGCCCGCGCGGGGCGCAGGGGAATCCGTGCACTCTATGGTTGTCATCGGCAATGCTTAATCCCCTTTTAATGTCAATGCCTTACTTGATCATTTAACTAGAAGACAAAATAACATGGTTATAACATGTCTTGCATATATAAACAGCTTCCACAGATAACTTGCATAGTTCGACAAAAAGCCCTTATATTAGCCGATTCCCAATTTTTCAAAATATGAATGAGTTGGGCCTTCTTTGTAACAGGTTGTTTTACTATGATTAGTTGGGAATGTGGGAGAAGTGAGATGGGGGGACACCAGTCATTCAATGATGAGACAATGCAAACTGATTTATTGATATGCAGAAATCATGCCTGCAAACTGTGTGTGATTCGGTACAGACTTAGTTATACCCTAGTGCAGACATCTTTCTGAGATGCTCCTTGGTGGATTTTTCTGCCTGACGTTATTTCCACCACCACTCCCGATGGACTTCCACTTCTTTCCATCCTTGAGTTTTATTTAAATTTTTCCATTTAAATTTTGATTGTTTTATTAAAGGCCATTTTTCAATTTTATGGGAGTTTTGCAAATTGTTATACATATTTCTGAGGCTTGTGGAATCTGCTTAGATCACATGCTATGCATAGGCTGACATCTAGTTGAAGCTGCAGAGTATTAGTTGCTGTTTTTGAAACTCGAAAAGGGACGTCGACAGGGCGTGCCAGTAATACTATCCCTAGTGTAACGTCCACTGTACCCATGGGTGCCCTGTGATGGGTGGAATACAAGTAACCAAGATACCCTAGATCCTTGCAGTGGTAATACTAGAACTGTGATGAATTGTGCGGAGACTAAGGCACGGTTTGGTACCAAATGCAGTAGAAAGGCCCAAGATGCCACATGATGGGTACCAGGAAGGGGGAGAGGCAGCCAAGTGCTCAAGTATACCTGCTGTGGGCTAGTGAGAAGCTGTCGTAGTTGCATGACATTCCAGACCAAGTTGTGCTATTTGGAACACAGCAGGGTTCCTCTAATGTGTTGAGATGCTTCTGGATGGGGGTCTATGGGGTAATGGCACATTTTCTTTATAGGCTAGTATACACAAAGATCTAGAAATGAATGGAGACTACTGCATGTGGGCATAATAAGGTGCATCAATGAGATACTAGGGCATAGAAAAAGGAGGCTCTTGATACAAAAGCATTAGGTGTGGGCTGTTGGAAGTCTTGAGAGAAAGACCGAGAGAGTGTTCAGCAATTCTGCTATGTGAAACAGGCTGGTGGTTCTGTTTGAGACAGTTTAGCACTTGTGGGCACCTGTATATTGATGACAAGAATGTGGGATTGTGTGGATGGAGGCAGTTTGAGGAGTCCTATACCTTTATACTCCCTGAGTGCTTTGAAAAGTGACAGTTCTGATTTGGTTATTTGGTAACGGCCTTGCCCCCCAATCATCATAGTCTTACAAAAATATATAATGTGTTTATAGGGAGCATTTCCGGCACCTGGCTAGGGTGAAAACCACTTGATGACTGATCCATGCAAACTAGCATGCAGGCATGGGGTGAGCTTGTCAGCTAACTGATTTGTGAAGGATAACAGTTTAAGACTGTGTTCTTCCTTTCATCTTCCATGCTAGCAAAGTAAAGAAGCAAACCAAGTTGGGTTCAGGGGGAAGTAAAATCCTGGGAGGCAGGTTGCTATTGACTGCCCAAAGACAAGTTGCCTAAGCCTAGCAGGTGCAGATATCTTCAGGTGCCGCAGAGTACAGCCATCAAGCCTACATATGCCTGGACTTTTTTAGATGTAGCTCTTTCGTGTCCACTTGAAAGAGTAACCGTGCATACCCAGTGGTTAGCACTCACCGCCTGGTCTCCCCTGCCATGTCGAACATCTGTGCCTTGTGTCCCACCGGAAGGCTGAATCAAGTACTGGGGATAGAGTTTACAACCCCCGGCAGCATGAGCGTCAAAGTTCTTCCTTCCAAACTGATGTTTCCCGTACCCTCATTCCCCACCGTTGACGCAATTGTGACCCATGCACCAGAAACAGCTGCTCCACCCTGTGCGGGAAATAAATGAGAAATGCAATAAAAATATGAAAAATTGGAGAAAGCGGAATAAAGAAATCCAGCAACGGGTTAAACTGGTACATGATGATACTCTGTCATCTGCTGCAACGGCGAACTTAATGCAATTCACCAATGATTGCTCTCTCAATAGAGAGATTGTTTAATTTTTATTTCTTGGATGCAGTTGCTCAGAAAATAATTATTCAGAGTCAGCGCTATTCTTTTACATGAACAATTCAAAAGTCTCTCTGGTCCAAAGTAATTCTTTTTGGAAAACCTCCCTCCTCTCATCCGGAGAAGCAAATCCTCTGAACGAACGCCGGTTAGCATTTGACAATATATTTCTTTTGTTGATTAATACTCCCATTAGTTTGAAGGAAAACAAAAAGGAGACCGGCGCGGAGTGCGGCCTGCCAGCACCATTACTGCATTGTGGACCATAATGTGTTCTCCTGGAGGACAATTGTCTGGAATTGCTGAGCGTGGATCGTTCCTTTCTCTAGTCTTCGCAGACGTCTGTCTGACGTGGTCCAAGGTGGCTCTCAATGATGGCGTGCGGCTTCTGCCATCTTTCGCCATCTGACAAAATAAGTCAAAAGAGCACTTCCAACAGCTGCAGGAAGGTATCGGCGGAAAGCATCTTTCCACTCCAAAGATCATGAGCCGTCTGGTATCTGTAGATAGATTTGTTTTAATTTGCCATAGATGTCTGTGATACCTGGCACGATCAAAAGACGCTGAATCAAAGCCAGAAATGCATGCCGCACTGCCGCTCTGAATATTGGCCGCCTTTACGGATATCGAATCTCAAGACCTGAATCTTCAAATGTATCTGTAGTGATGTTTGTTTAAAAATCAATATTAAATAAATTGGTCTGGAAGCCGTGGCCATGAAGCAGCTGTCGGACTAATGTAATCCCACAATGCTATTTTGTCTCCTGCATGAAACCTGGTTAGCCTTCCGCTTGCAATGTTTGCCAACCCGGTGAACAAGGCAAGAGCTGAGGTGGAATCGGAATACATGGATTTGCCCAAAATGCAACATTTTCATCCACCAGTCATGCCCGCAAAGGTGTTGACTGATCATGTTCTGCTGTTAATACGTATTAAATGGTTGGAGTGTTCACTCTCATTCTTCTAAAGCAAGCATTGTAATCTTGCAAGCAAGTTCATCACATAATTTAGTTGGCAAGGAGTGCATGACAAAATAAGATGTTGCATTTACAACGTTATTCATTTTACATTATGTACATTTAGAAGCAGATTCTCGTGACCTGGGCCAAAAATGGTGTGCATGATTCACAAAAAACAATTGAATGTGTGCATCCTAATTGTGCGCATTGTAATGCCTTTTTCCACCTCCTTTGCACATTCTTGCAAATTAGGGGGAATTTCAGTGCATTTAAAGCACATCCCATATTCTCAAATGGGAAGTATTTTTAAATGTGCAGACAAGGCATTCCCCTGCATGTGAAACGGTTTCCGGGATATCTGCAATGCACGACTGTCATTCCTGACCTGTCCTGCACTTTGCCTTAAGTGGAAAAGCAGTGGTCTGAACTGCTGCTGTCGCATATGCATTTCTAGCCATCAAGCAGTGACTGAAATACTTTTGTTTTCCATGCATTTCAAATTGATGGGCCCTTTGAAGGCCTGTCGCTTTGCAGGGTGGTTCCAGCTCCCCCGGGCGGGGCTGCGATGACCCTGCAATACATTAGCGTTGGAAGCGTGCTCCTGACACTAATGTCGGCGAAGGCGTTGGCCAGCGCATCACGGGTGCTGCTATCCAGCACTCGTAAAATGTACAGGTCACCTTTAAGAATAACGTGACATGCACATTTTTCAAACAAATGCAAATAAATGTATCTCCATAACTACTTTTATTTAAGTTCGTTTTTTAGACTTTACCCATTAGTTACAGACTAAATTGATTTTGGCAGAAGACACTCCTCTGGCAATACCCAGTTATTCCCCCATTTGCCAAAACTCTTATGCAGTCTCGGCCTGGAAGACAACCTGGCTTTGCCTTATAAAACACATTGGGAAAAACGTTAAAATAACTATGCATCTCACAAAACTGCAAATGATAGTTTTTTTTAGATGCTAGGTACTTGTATGGGCGTCTCCAGGAATCAACTTTAGTGTGGTGCGCATAGAAGGGGAGATGGGCAAAAGTAGGGGCACCTACAGATAGGCAATGCAAATGTTTTCCCAAATTGATGCGGGCGAAGTACACTGTGATCCAGGGGAGGTATAAATGGTGTATTTCTACAGCACAATGTTCGAGGAAAGTTGGTTTAAAAAATAACCGTTTACAAACAGTGTAGGAAAGATTAAATATTCTAATGCATTTGACGCCAGGGTGTCCACAGTAAGTAAATACAGTGCCAAATATACCTCATAGATCATTATAAAGGACAGCAATTTTAATATTGTGCCAGGATATCCTGCAGTATACGTTCGGAAGTGCCAGCATATAACATAATTGGTTGTAAAATGTTACCACCAAAATGCCAGGTTACTTTAAAGTTTACCTTACTGTTGCCCAAATGGTGCAGGATGCTATGAATTCAGGGTGACCTGTGTTGCTCATTTACAGGGAGTTGCTATGAAAGTGCCAACATGCCTGGGGTGATGTTTAAATACACCATGGTTCTCTTAAAGACGGCAATGGCCCACTCAATGTGCAAGCTGCCTGTTAAGCATAGCCATGCCATTTTCAAACAACTCTACTTAATCACAGTCGGCATGCCAGTTACAACAGTGTCATGCCAGCCTTGCCGAAGCCTACCACTGTATTACAATCTGCTGTAAGCGCAGCCTCACATTCACCAACAATGCCAGTATATACAAGGTATGTATAGCCTTGCATTGGCTGCAATAAGTGCGGGTTCAAATGGTTGGTTGTCGCCATATGTAGGTCTGAACACCACTCAAAACTCAAATGATCCAACACCACCACTCAGGGTTCAAGCCCCATGCATGGCATCCTGCCCCCTCACACCCTAAAGCACAACCCCCTATAGCTGGCATCCTGCCACCAACCACTAGCTGCACAAGCCCTACGTTCGACACCCAGACTACAAGCACTATACATAGCATCCTACCCACACCGCCCAGGTTGCAAGCTGCATACCTGGTATCCTGCCCCCCACACTCCAAAGCAAACACTCCATACATGGCATCCTGCCCGCCACAACCCAGAGCACAAGCCCCTTATCTGGCATGTTGCCACCCACTACTCAGAGCACAAGCCCTCTACCCGATAACCTGCCCCCACCACCCAGAACACAACCCCTATACCCGCCATCCTACCCCTTCCCACCCACAGCAGAAGCCCCATACTTTTCTTCCTGCCCCCACACACAAGCCATATACATGGCATCCTGCCCCCACCACCCAGAGCACAAGCCCCATACCTGGCATCCTGTCCGCCACCACTGGAAGCACAAGCCTCATCCCTGACATCCTCCCCACCACCCAGAGTGTGTAAGCGATATTCAATCAACACTACAGCTAAGTCAATGCCTAGTCTGGGATGCTGAGGAAAACCCTTATTGATGTATTTTTATATTCAGTTCAGTACTCTGGATGACAACCCTTGTATAACACCCCCCTCTTAGAATCCCCCTGACCCAAGAAGTAGGTTGGTTTTGCAAATTAAAAGGTTTATTTGAAAAATTAAACAATATATATATATCACACGTTTATAATAAATTAATATCTGATAGTACACTGAGACATATGATGTGGATCCACAATGGGTAATTTTACAGTGGTACACTTGATTACTTAGGAGTAGTATAGAGGATGAGGTAGCTGAAAATGCTTTATGGTTTCAAGGAAATGCAAGGAGGAATAAAATGCAGTACAGAAATACTTGATATGATTTTAGCAAAAGATAAGATAATCACTTTTTCTCTGGCAATTCACCCCCCTCCCCTATGCAATGTAAGAAATGGAAGGAGATGGAAAGAGGAGCACACAGTTCTCAGGAATGCAATCAAATACAATACGAAATTCAGTCCCCCCCCAGCAAGCTTAGAGGAAACCGATAGGAGTTTGAAACACAGGCCCAAAATGCTTTTTAAATGTGATGGCAATGGATGGGAAAATGTGCCAACTGATTTTAATTCCCTCTAGAGATTCAGGGTGAGTGGGAGATGCGTGTTGGTATTGGTTCAGGCTCACTTTAGCAATGCTCTATGAGTTATTACCAAGTTGCAAACGGATTTTAACAAAAGAAAGAATGGAGCTGCTATTTTGACAAGTGGAGAAATTGAGCCAAAATCGCAAATCGTGGTAAATTTCGCGAGTGCGTAAATCGTGATTACGGAAAAAGTAGAAGGAGTAGGAAGTCTGTTCTAGGTTCGTTGGAAAGCCTAGAATCACAGCTTTAAAATGTAAGTTGAACCACGTTCCTAGCCCAAACGATTCCAGAGATACGGACGATTTAATAAAGGTAGATTTTCGGATTTAAAGTAAAACTCAAAATAACAGGTGACAGCTTGCAGCTGCTGAATTGACAGGTGACAGTTGTGCAGCTTTAAAAATGACAGATGACACGATTTCTAGGAGGCTGTTCTACTTAGGTTAAAATAGTTTGGATTAGATTATTTTAACTAAGAGATTGGTTCTGCACAGTTCTGCTAGGTACTCACAATATCAATTTGAAATAGGCCTCGTCACGGTCTGGTCAGGTTGGACGGGACTTCCGGCGGGTGGTTCTGAAGTCCCGGCTATCTGGGTCAGCTCTGCTCTCTGGGTCTGTCGAGCACTGCTTTCTGGATACGGCTACAGGTTCTTACAAAAATTCTTGGCAAAATTCAAACAGCTCGCCCGGCTGTTGAATAGTTTGGTTGGTTTTGAGGCCTGCTGAAGAGCATTCAGCTGGTGGATTCAGGCCTCTCTGCTACAAATTGTGGAGTTAATTTCTGCTACAGGTTCTGGAGATTGATGGATTTGAAGTCTGGATCTCTGGATGTGAAGTCGTCGGTCAGCATGCTCCGCAGCAAATGGAATTGAATCCTCTACCTGTCCCAGCAGTCTCTTTTTATGTGTTTTGAAAATGGGTGTGTGCCTGGACCTAGCTAAGCCTGCCCCTCTCTACTTGTCATTGGCCCAATTCTCCCCTCTCCCATGATTGGGGGAAGGGAATGGATTGTCATCATGATGAGGTCTGTTTATGGGTCAGAGGATCCTCCCCTGGTCAATTTGCACACAAATCTATTCAAATACATATTTATCTATGTACCATTTTTCTAATATTATAGGTCCAGTTAACATATTTTCTGTAGCACCAAACCATCCGATCCATGTCTTTGTACGATGTCGTGTCCACTGATGACAGAATTCTCCCCTTTTCCTCCAGATAACGACCTCTAAACCTTTCCAGATTTTACACAAATGTGCACCAGGGATATGGGTTACAGATGATAAAGTGTCAGTTTTTTAACATGCATACATTTGGAGTAGCAACCTTTTTTCCGCTACTATCCCCAGGAACATACCACAGGGTCCTAACACCTCTTAAAATGTGCACAGAAAAATCACAAGAATAATGATATTTATATAATTTTGACAGGTGCGTACTATGAATTATCCATCTTTTTAAAAGTATGCCCTGGTCAAAAAGGGGCGTGGCTTCCCACATCACATGGTGGAATAACGCTGTCCAGTCATTTGGTCGACTACAAACTGGTCGACTGCAATTTGGTCGACGTCATTTGGTCGAAAACCAAATGGTTGAATTTTTTTTTTTTTATTTATGTGTTTTGTGGGTTTTCGTGTAGAAAAAAAAACAAAAAAGGGGTGAAAAGAAAAAAAAAAAATTCGACCATTTGGTTTTCGACCAAATTGATTCGACCAGTTGTCCAGTCGACCAATTGTTTTCGACCAAATGACTGGCAACCGGAATAACTGGTTTATCCACTTCCCCCAAGCTCAGCTGGCTGGCAGAGGCACTGCCCCTCCCAGTTTACCCCAAGAGGAAGCCACTTTACGACGCCCCCAATATAACATTTGCCTGAGTCAAGGAAGTTGCATTGTTCTGTCCCTTCCAGTTCCCAGTTGCTCCACCCCTAATCTAATCGGAGAGGTTTCAACTCCTTTTGGTGGGGAAGCAGGATGCAGCTAGGCCTGGGAAGAGTGGCTGAGCAGGTTTCTCCTTTCGGGGGTAGTTGTCAGGCAGAATTCAGCTAAATGTCACTTTAGTTCCCAGTTTGAATCAAACTTACAATTTTTACATATACATCAAATAATTACTTCCTTCAAGTCATTTCAGAATATAGTTTTACATTGTATCCACCTCTTAGCAAGTCTTTCCTTGGCCTGGTTTTGTTTCATTTGTTCAGTTTTACACAAAAGTCTGGTGGTTTTAAAACACCGGCTTTCTGATAGTGGTGAGTACTGGTATTGCAACCATTTTTGGGATTAAGAAAATGAATTCCCCACAGTTCTGAGTTGCTTTTTGGCAATCAGCATTGCCATTCCCAATGGTTTCAGGCTACTGTGTGTGTAGCCCAATGGTGGTTTTTGGCGGTGCCCTCCTGTGCTCACAACATAGGCAAAAATGGGTGGCAGCCTATTCTTCATGTTTTCCCTGTGCACTCTCTGGGGAGTTCTGGCCATCATGATGTTTTCCATGCCAGTACTGCACAGTTTTATGGTAGGGCTTGGATGCATGGGTAAAAACATCCCACAAGTGCAAGCCCCATACCTGGTATCCTGCCCCACACATCATGCCTATAACCTATACATTGACCCTGCCCACCCCACCACCCAGAGCAGAATCACCATACCTGGAATCCTGTCCCTCGCCACCAAGATTGCAAGCCCCATAGCTGGCATCCTGCTCCCCACTATACAAAGCACAAGTCGCACAGGTGGCATCCTGCCCATCCCACTACCCAGAGAACAAGCCCCATAGCTGGCATGTTCCCCACCACCCAGAGCACACTCCCGATACATGGCTGCCTGCTCCCCCTGCCCCTCCCACTAACCAGAGCACAATCCCCATACCTGGCATCATGTCTCCCAGGACGCAGAGTACAAGCCCTATACCAGGCATCCTGTCCTGTCCCAACCCAAGCGCAAGTTCTATACCTGGCAGAATGCCCGCACAAGCTCTATGCCTTGTATTTTGCCCCCTCAACCCAGAGCACACGCCCTATACCTGGCATCCTGCCCTCCACTACCCAGAGCACAAACCCCATATCTGGCACCCTACCCCCAACACCAAGATTCCTACCCACAAATGTCCAGAAGAGAAGCCCCATACCTGACTCCTGCCTCCCACAACAGAAGGATCACACCATCCAGGCTATGGCAACACCCCCTCCAAACAAGCCACTTAAAGTGGCAGTGGGCAGCGCTGGTTGAATGGCCTCATGTCGGTCCCAAGCTGTCAGCCCTTCATTTCAGTACTTGCCGTCTCCGAAGTGAGGCAGCCACCCATCTGCTGCCATGGGGTGCAAGGGGAGACAACATTTTGTAGGTGAGGCAGGTGCTCCCCTTGGCCCTACCTTAGAGACACCACTGGATGGTTGGGATGCAGACTATCTTTGATTAATGCATTAGTGTGAGGTGCCAGCTCCCACACTTAATGCATTCATTGGCTCCCTACATTTAGGTGGGAACTAGAAGTGCAATTCAGCATGCTGGCTTCAGAATGCCTAATTGGTTAGATTGCAAAATGTAGGTAGATGCATTTCGATCCCTCACAATGTTTGCACATGCAACATTTGCTATGGCTGTTTGTCATGTTACTATGCATAACATTTTGTGAATACACGATGTGCACAAAAATCCGTGGAGACACCCTCAGTCACAGTTTGCACAATTACTGTGCAGTGAAAGCATATATAATGTGCAGTCCGTTTTTTTTTTTTTTTTTTTTTTGTGTGACTACACCCCATACTTTTCATGCAAATGAAGGAGCTGGCTATGTCTATTATTTGTGCCCCACAAAACCATTGTAAATCGGTTCGTAGCGAGAAGCCTTTAGTGTTCATCCTGGTTTTCCTGTACATTCGTGTTTGGTTTTCAAGCATTTCCGTTTGTTTTCACCATATATATTTTCTAAACTTAGCTGTGTTTCCCCATTTTCGGTGATGAAAACAAAAGCTGGTCACTATTAGTAGCTTCTTGTATGTTATCTTTTTAGAGATACTGGTCAACTAACACATGACCAGTAACAACCTTTTGAGAATGGGGCTTTAGCCAAGGACGCACACGCACCTGAATGGGCATTTTCCTTATTGGCTGATGACAGTGGAGGCTGTGCTGCAGTGTAGCTGGGCTCTCACCATCATTGCATGCAGGGCCAGTGCTTGTGGAGGGGCTGCTGCTGCCCGTGTTATGGTCATTGTGGCTAACCATTTCTATCTTATTAAACACATATATTGGCAAGAAAGCAAGTTATTGCTGTTCTTAAGTATCTGCATTTTAGAGTAAATCCGGAAAAATGGGACAGTTAGCTAGGATGTACCACTACACTGTCTAACCTCCCATTTATATATGCAACAGCTTCTATGCCCTTCCTTTCTTAAACTACTCAACATATAGTTAGTTATCCTGTGTGAAGCTCCACATTTGCCCCGAACCTCATCTAATGGTGAACAGAACCCAATCAAATAAATAAATGGCAATCCAGGAGTTGTAACATTTGATATAGCTTTACTTGCTTGTTCTAACAGGGGTATGACATTCCGTCCCCCTTATAATTTTTTCTTCAATAGAATTGAAAAATTGCATTTTCCTCCATCTGTTGAATGATTTTATAAGGCCTCCATGAGACCTGGCCCCGTTATCCACGCAGAATGCACCTGAGCACATCACTTAACGCTTCTAACATCTTGATGCTTCTCAAATGTTTGCTTTTAGAATTGTTACTGTACAAGAACATATTTAAGGGGCGCAGCATGAGGTAATTATTTTTTGTGGATGTTAATGCGAGTGTCTTCTGGAGCACGTTTCTGTCATTTTGTTGACCTCGCCGCACGTAACTCCATAAATAGAGAGGGAGGTGCTATTGGCTGGCTAGCAGGAGAGGCAGGTGTGAAACCTGTGACTTTAATGGATGCAGTTCGGAAATACCAATGTCCTGAGAGGCATTCTGCTCCTATTGGCTTGGCAGTGACGTCTTGGATATGTTACCAAGAGGGGAGCGCAAGATCTGATGGGTTAATGCTCGCTGGGTTTGGGTTAGCCACTGATGTGGGGGTGATGATGGGGCTAAAGCGCAGAGCCTATTCATAGCTTGATTAATGTTGATGTGTGGATGGGCTAGGCTAGCAGTGGGCTGCAATTTGTGTGTGCTTTAGTGTAAAGCAATAGACTTGAGAGGCGTCGGACAGTGGGAAGAAGTGGTAGAGAGGCAAGTGGTACATGTATATGGGGTGAGGCACTTGGCGTTGTTTGGGATGGAAACGATTGGTGACTTCTGGGGAGCAGAGTAGGTGGATTTGTTGGGAGGGGTTTGTGGTCATGTTCATTTGAGTCCTTTTCAAGTTTGTTGCTTCTAACACGGATTGGTTAATTTTCCGGTAGTCGTATTTGTTGTGGTCTGTGTGGTATCCTGGTATGTACATGCATATTTCAGAGTGCCAACCATAGGGATGATATTGCCACAGATAGGGACGTGGTTGGCTGAGGTTTCAATGCAGGCCTTGTGCTTGCACACGTTGAGCAGATTTTAGTGCGCGCCTCATCCCGTGTTAGTGGAATAGCCCAGCTTTTTTTTGTTGTTTACTGCAGGTCCGGTGAGCTTCTGTGTACAGATGTTGGGGCATAGTTCCCAAGTTTGATTGCTTGGAGTGATGGTTCAAGTCTTTCCTGTTGAAGCATGGCACTGTTACCAGTGCATCATTGCTGGATCAACAAGTTCTCAATGGCAGGTTTTGAACAGTTTTCCATATGATGGTTTCAGGCCCCCTTGCTTGGGCCGTGAGGTGGGTGATCCATTGAGTTTTGAGGTGGATCCTCCTTTTGATTGGGTGCCAGTTTGCATAGTACTGTGGCAATGTTGTTATCTTTTCAGTTAGGAGTCATCTGACTGCCACATTTTGGACACTTTCTGGTCTAGTCAGTAGATATTCAGAGTGGCAGATGTAACATATGCATTTAATGTGGAGTAC
Source organism: Ambystoma mexicanum (assembly GCF_040938575.1). Classification (NCBI taxonomy): domain Eukaryota; kingdom Metazoa; phylum Chordata; class Amphibia; order Caudata; family Ambystomatidae; genus Ambystoma; species Ambystoma mexicanum. Next base: position 435,935,299 of record NC_090933.1, on the reverse strand, counting down.
CGTACATGCTGCACCTCCTGAAATGTAACAAGTGTTACATTCCATGTTACGGTCCGTTTTCTGGATGACCACCATCTCTAATGGAACTTTGAAGGATATCAACATCAATCTCTTGACATTTCCAACAAGCTGGAAAACAGTGACTTGTTGATTAAAAGAATGTTCTCATTGAACTGTAATTAGAACATCAATTTAAATGATGTCCCCAAATTCTTCAGGAAAAATAAATCCTTAATCCGAGTGAATGGTGAAGAGCAAATATATCCTGGAATTAAGGGTTCATAGACTCGGACGGTTTCTGTGTTCTCATCGTTAAACCTTAAATGTTAGTGATTTTCAGATGCCTGTGCCAAATGTTTTCTGGCACAGGAAGAGCATTGCACATTGGGCCTGAATGAAGGGCAGAGGGTCTATTCCTGGGGTCTGCAACTTGTAGCTCGCCAGAGGTTTTGCACTACGACTCCTATGATCCGCCAACATTGATTATGCCGGATAGGACAGAACTGGTGGGAATTGTAGCCCAAAATCTCTGGAAAGCAAAATATTCTCTTAAAAATGTGAACGAAAATATGTCTTCTAAAAAATATACAGTCATGCTTTGTAAAAACAATTGAACGACTGTGTTTGTTAAAAAAATTAACCTCACACAAAATGCAGTCATTTCAGAAAATAAGTTTCACCATTCCTGAATGGGTCCAGAAAACTTTTCCAATTTTCAGGCGTAATCCCATAACGTGGGGCAAGATGAAATCTGTTTCCTTATTGTGAGTTTTGACTCTTATTTTACAAGGCTGTGCACTTTTTGCTGCTGGTTCTTAGAGCTACAGCGGATGACTGGGAAGAGAAGCTGAATGGAGCGGGAAAACATGACAGCCACGTTTCTTAAGGAGACAGTGTTAAAGAGCATATACTAAGCGTTTAGTAGAGTTGTGTATGTGTAGGCATCCAAGGCAAGGAAGTGGCAATTAGCCTAGCAAGTGTCCCAAACATTTTCATGGGTATCAGAGAGCTGCACTGTCGCAGAGAGAGTATCAGGTAAATGCTGCTGCAAAGCTTGTCTGGAAGGGCTACAACACCCATGTCAAGAAAGGTCCACTTTCTTCAAATAGTCCAGGAAACACGGTTTTCTCATCTGTAGCTCTGGTGTAGAGTACCAGTAGTTTTGGCATACATGGGCATACCCTTCGTTTGATTTTGCCATGTCAAGAACTTGAACAAGCCTACCCAGGTGGACACTGCAGACGAATAAGGCAAATGGAACACCATTACTGATGGTAATCTGAAGATGCTTGTGCCATTGGTAATGTGTTTCCATATTGTACATTGACAACAATAGTAAAAAAGCCCATTTTTAATGCAGTAAGCCATGTGCTACAGCTGATGTTCTTTAAAAAAGGTTTTTGGCTGACAATATTCTTCAAAGTTGTACCCATTCTGTATGTAGTAGATGTGTATATACATAAGTCGTTGTCCGATATCCTTAGGTGCCAGCATTTGGCCACTGTTTTATTTGTTTTTAATAATGGAGCTATTGCTGTTGAGGTGTACAATACATTGGGTTATAGGTTATATACAAATCCTCATTCTTGGCACATTTCTTCTTGTCCAATATGTCTTCCGTTCTTATTAAGTGGTTCTGATAGAGAATTCTTCATAATTTTTTCAGTGTAACCATGATTTAAAAATGTTCTTTTTTTACAGTCCTTTGCATTTGAAAGAATTCAGACACCTCACTGCAATTTCTCCTAGTATATAAAAATTCCCCATAGGTATGCTTTACATATATTTTGCAGGGTTACTGCTTATAGCCTTGCAAAATAAGGTGTTATGTAAGCTGCTATTCTTCATAGTTGTTAATGTCAATAAATACTTTTAGGGCTTTCTAGAAGTGTACCTGTTCTCATTAAGGAAATATTCAAAACTAAAGATTGGCAAACACCATCCCAGTTTATACTGATGTCATCTATGTAATGTCACCAGATGATTGTTATTGGTAACACATTATTAATATTGCCAAATGTTAATGATCTCATAGCCTGCGACCCTTGTAGAGTATGGCATACATACAATGGACATATTTTGACCCCAGTTGTGCGCTTGCTATTTGGTTAGCAATGTCAAAATAGAAACAGATGATGTGTTGGTTTAATGTAAATTCAGTCATCTTCAGGAACCTCAAATTGTTATTATCGAAAGCGGTAGATCTGCACGATTTATTTTATCCAAAGTGTGAGCCGTTGATGCAAAATAATACGGGTTCATATACAAATATATCAGACAAAATCCCCAACCACATACTTGAGCAAATTGTCCCGTGATTACGTGTTTTGTACCAACTATCTATATGTTTGCGCCCTGATGCTTGCAAGCGACCGGCGCTATATAAATAAATATAAATGCAGGTCGTACCGGACTTTATTGAAACATCTAATTTATGGAGTGTAGGCACTGTGTGGAGTGCCTTTAAAAGCTTTGTGGGTAAGACGTTTGTAGTTGCTGTGCTTTATGGGGACTAGTTTGCAAACTTGGATTCAAAGCTTTTTTAATAATAATAATATCTCGACAACGCTCAGACAGTTTGCAGGAAGGACTGGGTTTAGAAGTCTTTGATTGTCCCATTCAAGTCTAGTACAATACGATGAATGTCAAGTCACTTGGCTTGAGCTGGTTCTGGTAGTCGCAGTCAAAAAAATGTATTTCTGGATATAATCCCATAAATACATGCACATGAAAAACATTAATTAAATAAAACATTCATACAAAGTTAAAAAAGAGCAAGAGGTGTTTGTCACAAATGCAATGTGCATCAGATAAATAATTTCATAACATCTAGCCCATGTTTCTGAGAGCCACGGCATTTAAAAAGTTATTTACCACACAGCATGCCAAATTACCAGACAACTCAAAAATATACAGTAAGGCAGTTTATATTTCCAAAACAGCCATTTCTCAAAAGTGACATCAGTGTAATTCTTATAATTTTAGAGTACACAGGACAAAACATACAGAAAACTATCTGTTTCTATGGGCATAGAGCAGAAAGAACAATGACATAAATGGCCAAATTCCGGATACTCCATCTGTGCATTACCAAATTGCTTGGGAGGATATTAAATCACTTGGCTCCGAAAAAAATGCTCAGAAAAGACAGACACAAACTAATATAATGCTCTCAACTCTTTGGATTTGATGCCATATGCATTACTTGAGGTCTTCTGAAGCTCAATATCTTTTATTTGCACATATCATGAGTAGGAGGTTTAACTTGCTTTGGTTATTTTTCTGGGATCATTAGAACAGTGGGGGTTAGTTAATTGATAGTTTCTTCTTAAAATAAAATACTAAAATACTTAAAATACTGTAGCCAGTTGACCTTGCTGTCACTGCAGCATAAAATAAAGTCCTCCGTGATATTCCTAGATAATGATGCTGAAGGCAGTGACCGTTTTCATCAAAAACAAAAATGGAGCTTGTGCCAATTCATCTTACAGATTTCAAGACCTCTATTTGTGTGGACAGGGAATACAGAAGCTCTTTGCGGGAGTGGTAACAATCTGCAGCAGAAACTATTTTCAACAATTTATTCACCATTTTGTGGCCTCATAATTCTGCGCCGTATTTTGTGAGAGATCACCGTGGCCCTCATCCCTATAGGTTGTACTTTCAATTGGTGCGCAACGCGAAAGAAACCTTCAAGGGCTTGACGCATAGAATCCGTGCTTCTCAGAATGCAAGGGTTCACTATCAGAGGTGGAAAACCTCACACCAAGGTAATCAAATGAGTGTGCATTGTTCAAGAGAGCACGATCGATGTGAAGGAAAGATTTGTCTTAGTTATATTTATGGGAAGAAAGAACAATTTCCTTATCTTCTAAATTGTCTGTCACACAACGTATAACCATTTATTGATTTTTTTATAAGGCCTTGGGGATGCGTTCCGTAAGTGCCATGTTGCATAAGACAAAAGGGGGGTTTACTTCTAGTACCCCAAAGCAAGGCACATCAGGTGTGACTTGAGCCGGGGACTTTGTCGGTCTGGTACAAGGTAATAATACCCAGTGTGTAGTGAAATGAATTTAATCTGTAACATGTACAGTTATCCATGTATCCATTGTTAAAGTCCCCTTCCTCTGTCCATATACAGAAATCCTCCATAGCCTTATAATAGAAACACATGCACCTTGACTCAACGCTGTGAAATATGTAGTGTAAATGGGAAGATTCTATCAAGTTGATTCAAATCACATTCACCACAATACAGAAAAAGGGCTAAAGAGCTGCTCGCCCAGTTTTATATAGTGTCAATCTTTCCTCCGTTCTCAGACAAAACACATCTCGCACTGAGCTTGGCTCTGATGGAATAAACTGGAAGATTCTGAAGTGAAAGTGCTTTGGGAAGGACTGAGGGATCCAAACTGAAAAGGCAGACTTTAGGGTAAGGAGCTGGTTGGTTCTTTTTAGTCACACTTTAGTGAAAGTAAATATACAGGTAGATATTTCATATTTAGAATCATTGTAAATATTGCGAGGACACGGTGCATTCCAGGTTTCTCCTTAGATAAGATTACCACAAGGACAAGAGAACTAGGGCAATATTATGCAATGAACCAAAGACAATGCTGTAGCAAGCCAACATCACTTTAAAAACAGTGCAGATGGTGTATGTAATAGGCCAAATTTACATCAGAAATCGGGGAGGTCCTAGAATTAAGGGAATACTGTCTCGCCTCAGAAGCAGCGCTTAGCTTGTTGCTTCAGACTACTGCTCTGCAGTTGCCCAAGTACAATTAACCTACACGCTCCAAATCGCCATCTTCTCACCACCATTCTTGCCCAGGCATCTCCCCTTCTCTCTGCTCGACCTTTCCTCCATTTGTTTCTGCCGGGTGTCATGAAGCTGTCCCAACTGTAATGAATTTATAACAAATCACAAATAAAACGGACTGGGCTCCTACAGGAAGGACTCTCTAACACTGACTGGACCCATGCGGTCTCCAACACTCACTGGGCACATTCAGGGCTCTGCAGCGCAGTGCCGCGCTGACACAGCACTTGCAGACTTGTCTAGCAATGATGGGGTACAGATGGACCTCTCTAGCACTGACGAGCCTCTGTAGCACTGTTTGTGTATGTCTGCAGAAGTGTTAACAACTGGGGTACTGATTTATTTTTTGTATGGATGCTCACTCCGCTGGGGCTCCTCAAGCATTGACTATGTAAATTCTGCAGGAAGTTCACACTGACGTTTTCAGGGCATCGTCATCTGTGATGTCCAGAGTCCATGTCTTTTCCCTGGTGGATATTATCGGCCAAGTTGCTGATGAACTGACCACTACGGGATTCTCTCCAAATTTCTACTAATATTCCAGCATAATGGCTAATTCTCCCGCCCCCCACTGTTGGCTTTATGATATCACTGATGCTCTACTTGGACAACTATTGAATTGATCTGAATCGCAAGCTATCTGACAGTTTGCTGGACTCCTTGGGTCCGGTGTGGGTCCCAGACAGGGATCAACCTTGATTGGGTCACATTTTGGAAATCTTTGTTTCTGGAAACATATCAGATGTTTCATAGCATGTCCTCAATATGCATTTAAATGTTGTTCTTTGAAACCTGTTCAGTATTCCATTCCATGAATTTCTCCTGCTTCTGACTTCGAAATAATAATTAATCTTTACATGAGCAAGGGACATTCATGCAGAATTCACCTTACATCTAGGTGTCGGGCTCAAAATATTTTTCTTTAATATGCTTGCTATCCAATCCACCTGCTTTGCTTTAAGAACAGCATTCACCTTTGTGCACGTCCAACTTTTGGACCAGGCCACTTTTTGTATTGGCTGTCCCAGAATCATGTGGGAGTTTCTCTGGATACTATAAATACACATCCCCACGTAACATAGCCTATACATCTCCCAGGACTGCCTGCGAACGCTCTCAAGCCCTTTGCACACCCAACATTGAAATATGTCATCTTGTTCTGCGCAAATTTGCTTTGGAAACACAATCATATATTAGTACAACACACTCATAATTGCATAGTCGCCCTCTAGATTTTGGTCCCTATAGGTTGCACTAACAGAAATCCATACAAATACCAAACCTTCTCCTCGGGCTGCATCCCATCACTCCATCTGAAAACCCCTTTATCTTACCCTTTTTCACACTGTCTATTCCTGCAGACTAAATTCTAGTTTCCCGTGGCAGGAGCACAATACACCACTACTGGCATAAGTTAAGTGATTTAATTCTACTACAGGGATGATTTGGAACAATACAAAAGAATATCAACGTAGCATAAAGATGATGGGAAGTCGATTGACTCAACTTGTTACAAATGATGACATTTAACTGTGTTCTTTCTTAATTATTTACTTATGTTCATTCTTGTAGTCTGCGAAAAACGGGAGTGGCTTCTTAACATGTGAATAAGGTGAATGGTTATAAGATGGTGTCTTCTGGGGGTGATTAGCTCTTACAGAGCGCCGGCCTTGAAGACTATAGCTGTGCGTGAGTAGTGTGTACCCGAATGGAAGGGTGGGAAGTGTGAAATCAATCTTGACTTTTGGGATGCTGTAAATATTGGCTTGAGCAGAGCAAAGATTTCTCTGTGGAATGTGATTGGAGAAGTGAGCAGATAGAAAGTCTCTGGATGGCTTTGGAGTGGATGTAGTATGTTTTTGACCGCATTCTTTCTTTTGTTAATTGGTAAGCCATTAAAGTACAGTGAGGGCCAGGCTGATGTGTTCTCCTAGGCACGTTAAACTCTTTGGTAGACTACCGAGACGTTCACCCTAACCAACACAAAACAGAGTTGCATGGCCGGCAACCTCTTGTATGTAAAGCTTTTTCTCTTGAACCATACCTTATTCGCTACCATTAGTCCACAATGTCATAACAGTGGATGTACTGATCCCTCAAGTCGACTCTATTTTCTGCCATTCTCTACAGCAATGTAACAGGCTTATGTGTTCTTTACAATGATTATATCCTTGTCCTCAGTGTTGAGGTTCACCATCTTCTAAAGTTCTATCAGTATATAAGACGGGACATTGGTGAAACTATATGCACACAGATTGCAAATATCTAGCATCTACTATCTCCAGATTTTCCTTTGCAGTCTCTGAATCTTGTTCTGCATATTAAGAATATATTGAAGGACATCTGTGCTGATGCATGGCAATTAGAAATTTAAAACGGCCTATGGCTTCTTTTGAACTCAAGAGCCTCAGACTTTCAGATTTCACTTTGGGTGATCTCACCATCCACGAGACAGTGGCATTGATATCACTATTTCATTAAAAGGCAAAGTGCCGTGTTACATTATGAAAAGATCTGGTTGGAAGGCCAGGCTTGCAGATCGTACCTTGAACCCATTGTGGCTGATCGTACAATTTGAAAAAGGTGGATTCTTGAAGGACTTCAGTGATATCTTATTGTAACCGAGCCACCAAACGTTGCTCAAGGTCCTTCAAATTGAGCAGAGAGGCATTTCAGCATGTTGAAACGAGCATTGGCAAAGACAAGAGTTTGGGCTTTGGTGTAGGCATGGGATAGGCATTTGCTAGGCATTCAATGAAAGGTTACCTGGCCATAAAATCAAAACAACTGAAAAATGAAGAGATTACCTGAACATATGATTTACCACCTGGCAAATGCCTACATAATATCTCAAGCCAAAACTGTTGGCTTTGTCATTGCTTGTTTCAGTCTAATGAACAGATATAAATCACGTGACGAAAGGCACACTTGATTGACTTTTTTTTTTAATTTTTTATTACACTAGTAGCGGTTTACGCCATTAACTCCCAGGAGACTGCTTTGAAAAACACTGTCAGGCTAAAGCTTGATTTTACTACTTGATAGAGGGAGCTCAAAGAGATGACAACAGGATGTGTTTTGGGTAGGGAGGGGGAGTAAGTAGTGGGAATGGCATAGGGATTAGCATGGCCATTGACAGTCAATGGGTGGTAAATACTCAGAGAACACCCGTAGGCTCTGTCCCTCCTCACATGTCATCTCCCTCCTACCGGTACTTAAATAGGTTCAGTTTATAGGTGGTGCTACTAGCTGAAACTAAAAACAATGGCAGAAGAGATTTTATAGCAAATTTCCCCTTTTATACAAACCTCGGCATTGCCACACCGCTCTCAACTATTGGAAAAATTACTTTTTGTGTGTATTTAATCAGTAACCATATGAAAACCTGCATACAACTGCATTGAGGGCACGGTTACTAGGTTTTATTTTTTTAAAGACCGTTCTGCATGAAAAGTCAAAATCCATTTTCTGCATATTCTATGCTACATCACTGCCCTAGTAAAAGTTTAACCTGACTAATCTTAAACACAGTATTTGTGACATTCGTCCCTTTGATACAATTTTGTGGAATCTTGGAATACCCTAATTCACAGTTTTGCTCTGAGTGACTATTATGTAGGTTTAGAGGGTGTCCCAATAGGAACTATTTGCCAATAGGAGTCGGGTGCATTTGCCCTCAGACCCAGCCCGGTAACACAGGCAGCATAGCTCTACTAGCATCTTCACACGCACAACATTGGAGCCTCTGCCCGAAAATCGATTAATGATGAAACTTTTCACAGATCTCGAATTAAAAGAATAGTACAAAGCATCACATCTTATATGCCAGTAGGAACATTTTACTTCGCTACAGAACAAACTCTTGGAAAGTTCCTAGAAATTCGGGCTTTTCAATGAGACTTGATGCGTTCAGTATTTTTGGATTCCTTTGATGCATTTATTTTATTTACCCTGTTTTTCTATTGCTTATGTAGTACTAAGCGACAATAGGGGCTCGAACCGAGGGTAGACGCAGTCCACCCATTTTTTTTCTTCAGTTCTTCAGAGGGTGGACTTGGTGCCCCCGGCTAAAATGATAAACATTGAATCTCTTCTTTGAATATATGCATTAAAGCCGACCTCTGAGATCGAACCACAGTCCTCAGGTTTGCAGGCCAGACACGTCACCAATGCACTATATAACCCAATGAAAAACAACTAAAGATGAAATGTCTCGTTTCCGTCCTACATGTTCCAGGGAAAACATTTGTATTGGTTCTCAGAGTTTAAAACACACACCCCTTTAATGTTTTCAAAAACACAATTAGAAGAAAATATCCTCTCTTGGTTTTGTGTGTATGTGGATTTTAGGAAAGGCAAACGCCAATGCGTCCTATGCAATTTGGGTGGTTCTCCAGCATGGGGTCTGGCATGGATTGACATGCTCATGAATATTCCCCGTCGTCAGGCTGGGAATCCTCGGTAAAGAAAAACTCAGTTTCAGTTTAGTTTCTGAACTGTCTTTCTCCTAATAACCAATCACTGGTCTCTGGGGTCATACTGCCACCAGCCAATGACTGCCCTCTACCAAAGCCCCTCCTCTGGCAGCCATCTTCAGATTTTTACTCAACGTTCAAGTGTTGGGAGTCCTCGTGCTATAGCTCTCGAGCTTTGACTGCGATTTGCGATTTTTTTTTTTTTTTTTTTTTTTTTTTTTTTTTTTTTTTTTTTTTTTTTTTTAATAAAAGAGTTTACTCTCATTTTTTTCAATCAATCGAGCCTCAAGCTCCACCGATTCTACTTCCGATCAACGGGGACCAGTTTCAGAATTTTCTACGCCCCTCAGGGGCGAGTTTTCATTGAGTTTCGCTTCTGGAGGATTCCGGAAGATCTTTGAGGCCTACCCCGTGTGGACCTAGGACAAAGGAAACGCGACGCCCGGATCCAAGCTTTTCAGGAGCTGCCCTGGATGCGGATTACATAATGTCTTCAAGGAAGATGAGCACTCTTGGTGCCTCTACTGCCTTCATGACAACAAATCGCACGTGCAGAAGGACTGTCACAGACGCCATCAACCACGAGCCAGCACTCTGGCTCGGGAAAAGGAAGTCTGAGAACCGGGGTAAGTTTCAGGAGAAGTCCCGGTCGATCCTGACGGCGGCAGCCAAGGGGGAGCGAGCAGCACTCCCCCCCCCCCCCCCAAGGTGAAGGCTTCAGGCGCGCTCGAAGTCGCTGATTCACCCGGCTAAAGCCTCGATCGAGGGAGTCGTGGCGGCCCTGGCGAAGCCTGCAGAGGCTATCCCAGTGGAGACGAACTCCGGGCCTAGAGTTTCCCTGCCACCACGGAGGGAATCCTCTTTTCAGCCTATCGATGAGAACCCCGTGAAACCCCGGATGGAGAAAGAGGGGGGGGCACAGTAGCCATTACGGACACAGATACCACCTCTGAAGGTGAGCTGGCTGGCGTCGCAAAGATCCTGGACAAGAAGTTCGAGGAGGTCCGGTCCTGCAGGAGGAATCCCGATGAGGCGGACAAAGAAAGCGACAGTGGTGCCGACGAGGAGCCGCAGGCTGTGGAGGAGACGGAGGATCCTCCTCCCCAACCATCACTCCCGTCGCAACCGGAGCCTGTGCCACAAGACAACTCGGGCGCGATCTTGATGGCTATTCAAGGCTTGTGTACGGAGATGAGGACAAGGTTGACCTTACCCCCAGCGGACGATCCAGCGGAGCCTGGACCGTCGGGAAGCCCACCGAGCAAGTGGAGGTGAATCCATCCCCCTCCTCCTTTCCAGCCTTCTCAGCCTTCACCTCCTTCCCCTCCACCGAGGGATGAGATGGGAACAGAGACGACGGGGACGGACGACAGTGGTGATGATGGAATGGACCTGCCATCACCTCCCGCTCTGACCCCCCGCCCCCACCGAAATTGGCTCCTTCCACTCCATGATCGCCAGGGCATCTGAGCTCTTCCAGCTCTGCCCCGAAGAACAGAAGGAGGGTTTCCTATACCAACTGCGGGAGGCCAAGAGGAAGACTGTCCTCGCAGTCACGTTACTGGACGACATCTGGGACGAGGGGCTGGCGCTCCTGAAGAACCCGTCCATGGCTCCTGATAAGAGGGACTGGTACGAGAAGAAGTACCAGGTCCCGGACTCCGCCCCTATGTGCCTCAGTGGTCGAAGTGTACAAAAAGAAGAAGTAGAATTATGTTCCCTACTGGCCTGCACCACTCCCCACAAACCCCATTGCCACACACCTTCCCATGCACAACACAAACCCCAAAACCCATGCACTTGCTGTTTAAGGGCACGTCCAGTGCGGTACACTGAAAGTGCAAGTTTCAACTTCTTCCTACACTTTTATTTTAAAACAAAACCGTTCCGGAATGGTTTCTTTTTAAAATAAAAGTATAGGAACAGTAAAACTTATTTAAAAGAAGTATAGGAGCACCGCTCCCGCCCACTTCGACCACTGATGTGCCTCAGGGCACAGCCATCCCCGGATTCAGTGGTCTCTGCAGCGGCCAAGAAGAAACCCGCGGAGGCGCGACGGCTTCAACTTCAACATCCCCGCCGGACAGCGAGGGGAAGAAGCTGGACACTGTGGGACGGGTCATCTCATTGACGGCGACGACTATTGAAGCGGCCAACGCCCTTGCGATCGTGGCACGCTACGACAGGGAGCTGTGGTTCAAGATCGCTCCCCTGCTGGACTTCCTACCGGACGACAAGAGGGCTGAAGCCCTGGAAATCCTACAGGAAGGCGAGGTGGCTTCGGACCACGCCATAACGGTGGCCACGGACATCGCAGACACCGGCTTTTGTCAGATGGGCAACACCGTTTGGCTTCGCTGGTGTGGTTGGCTAGGGCCACCGACTTCCGCCAGGACGTGCAGACCAGGGTTCTGGACCTGCCCTTTGACGGAAACAACCTGTTCGGCAAGTCCATGGACGAGTCTCTGCAGGCCATCAAGGCAGACACCGAGATGGCTCAGGCCTTGGGTGTTCTTCAACAACGACGGCCGTCCTTTCGGAACTCCGGAGGCAAGCAAGGTGCCTCCAAAGGATTCGGCAGCGGTTCCTCGTACCGCCAAGCGGCCCTCTCCTCGTCGCAGGAAGCCTACAGAGGACGAGGCAAAACGGGAGGATCGCGTCGCCGTCACCAAGGAGGCCAAGGTGGCAAGGCCTCGACGAAGCAGGACTGAACCGGCAGTGGCGTCGGGCCCCCACCCGAGCACCCCGGTGGGAGGCCGGGTGGCGAAATTCATCAGCGTGTGGGAGTCCATCTCCACCGACCGTTGGGTGCTGGATGCCTTGGCCCGCGGGCACACTCTGGAATTTCAGAGAAGGTGCCCCCGTATACCACCCGTGGCCAGGAAGGAAAACCATGTCCCACAACTACTTCTGGAGGTACGAGCGATGCTAGGAAAGGGAGCCAGTGATCTCGTCCCAAAAATGCTCCGGGGTGTACTTACGGTACTTCCTTGCCCGGAAGAACACCGGCGGTTGGCGACCCATCCTGGACCTTGGTTGTCTAAACAAGTACATCAAGTCTCAGAAATTCCGGATGGTCACCCTCCAGCACGTGCTGGGACAGCTGGAGGAAGGTGATTTCCTATCGTCGTTGGACTTGGAGGATGCCTACTTCCACATCCCCATTCTAAAGGGATATTGCAAATTCCTACGAGTCGTGGTCCAGGGGCGGCACTATCAGTTCAAGGCCCTTCCCTTCGGATTGAAGTCAGTGCCCAGGGTGTTCACCAAGTGCCTGACACCAGTGGCGGCACGGCTGCGCCTGCAGGGGATCCACGTCTACCCCTACCTGGACGATTGGCTCATCCGAGCAAAGTCAAGGGAACTCACCGTCGATCACACAGCGAAGACAGTCCAACTGCTCACGGATCTGGGATTCTCGATCAACTTTGCAAAATCCCACTTGGTACCGTCGCCCTGTTCCTGGGAGCCAGACTGTACACAGTGGCGCGATTGGCTTCACCGTCGGAGGAAAGGACGAAGGCCATCCTGGGCAAGGTACAATGGCTGTTGACCTTGAACGCGGTAAGGGTGAGGTTCATTAAGACCCTACTCTGCATGATGTCCTCGTGCATCTACCTCGTGCGCCTATGCAGGCTGCGGATGCGACCACTGCAAGAGTTTCTCGACGCCCGTTGGATGCAAGCGGCGGGCAGTTTCGAAGACAGGATCTCACTCAACGAGACTTTCCGCCAAGCGATCCGGTGGTGGGTGGTGGGGCACCCATGCGCATCTTGCGGCGGGCATGGACTTCCAGACTCCGGCACATAAGGAAACGGTGACGACGGATGCCTCCCTGGAGGGATGGGGAGCGCACACCAGAGATCTCCACGCAAGAGGCCTTTGGCTCCCGGAGGAGAAGTCACTACACATCAATGTCCTGGAGCTCCGGCCCGTGTCCTGGGCCCTCAGGTCGTTCCTTCCGTCCCTCAAGGGCAAGGTGATGAGGGTCTTCACTGCAACACCGCCACGATATTCTACACCCGGAAGCAGGGGGGCATCAGATCCCCAGCCCTATCCAAGGAAGCGCAGGATCTGTGGCACTGGGCCGTCGCCCAAGGGATGTTTCTGGTACCCTTCCATCTGGCAGGAATAAAGAACATCATCACCGACTCACTCAGCAGGGAGCTGCGCTCGTGCCACAAGTGGGAGCTGTGGCAGGATCAAGTAGATCTCCTATTCCGACGATGGGGCAATCCCCAGATCGACCTATTTGCGATGGCGACGAACGCCACGTGCCGGAGGTTCGACAGCAGGTTTCCCCAACTGGGGAGCATGGGCGATGCCTAGTTATTCCCCTGGGACGGCCTGCTCCTGTATGCGTTCCCACCATTGTCGTTGCTACTGCGACTCATCAGCCAACTCAAACGGTCCGGGTGGAAGAGGATCCTCGTCACACCAGCATGGCTGAGGCAGATTTGGTTCCCGGACCTTCTGGACATGTCTGCGTCGTCCCTCCCTCCCCCCCCCCAGTCAAACTGCCGACGGTTGCGGATCTTCTCGCCAGAGAAGGAGGCTCCATCCTCCACCACGACCCGGGGTCACGGAACCTGCAGGCCTGGCTCCTTCAGCGCTAGAGTTCGGAGGGTACGATATCCAGGCAGACTGCAAGGAGGTGCTTGCAAAGGCCAGGGCATCCTCAACTCTCAAGTACTATGGACACAAATGGAAGAGGTCCTCTGTCTGGTGCCGCGCACAGAAGATTAACCCCCTGCGGATTACGTCCCCTCAAGTGCTGCCGTACTTGCTGTCGCTGGCCAAGGCAGGACTGGCTCATGCCTCCATCAAGATCCATCTGGCGGCTATCTCCCGCTACACCAGAACTCCGGGGCGATCATCTCTGTGGTCTCATCGCCTGGTGAATGAGTTCATGAAAGGACTGTTCCGATCGTTACCGCCGGTGAAAGCCCCGGCCCCTCCGTGAGAACTCAACGTGGTGCTGACCAGGCTCGAGGGGCTGCCATTCGAGCTGCTGCATTTGGCACCGTTGAAGTTCCTGTCGTGGAAGACAGCGTTTCTTGTGGCCATCACCTCCGCACAACTAGTGTGAGAGATCCAGGCCCTTTCCTGTAAACCAGTGTGAACAAGAGGGGTAGGGGGGGGCACAACAAGTTAAGTTGTGGTCATTACCGATGGTGCAAGATCCACCAATTCAATCTTTAACTCTGGGTACATACATTAAATTATTTCAGGTGCGTATGGGTCAGACAGTCTAAGGGCCACCCAAGACTGTAATGGGGAGCAAATGTGAAGCAATATCTGTTAATCGCTAACAGGAGACCCCCTATCACACTCCAATGGGGATATAAATCCCGTAGTGCCTCTTAAAAAGGTGTTTTGGGACAAGAAATCCACTTGACTAGTGTTATTACACAAATTCAATATGCTTTTTGAATAAACATTTCATTTTCAGTAAAAAGTTACAACTGTGTGTATGCGAAGATATCTATTGTCAAAAAACAGACACTCCACTGATTTCAATTTACATTTTTTTTAGTATACAAAACACATTAGTAAATAAAGAGGAACGTCAATTCGAATACACCATTGACTTCACAATTCGAAAATTAGCAAAAAGTTAGCATATAGTCCACTTAAAATGTAGTGGTAGGGTACATGGTTGTGTTGTCACACAAGTATGTAGTCACATTTCCCTAAACATTCAAAGTCTATCGTACGACTCTAATAGGCTCCTTTGTATGTGTGCCGACGCGTTTCGGATATAATCCGTCCTCAGGGCCTGGTGCCTATTCTTTGAGGTTCGATTCAATTTTCAATGTCACTCAAAATAAAATCTGAAAATAAATATATAAGGGTCTTTTAGTATTCCATTACTAAATATGTCCTAATGTACCGCTGGCCGTGTATCACCAAACATTACTAACCTTGGGGTCTTAGCCATTGTATATCTTTAAATCCAAGAAGTCATAGTCCCAAATCTCTGGTCTGAATTCAGATGGACGGTTTTCCATGTCGGGAAAAGTAACACTGCAAAGCCAATAGCTGCAGGGTGAAGAAGGGAGTGAACGTGGTCGTTCCGCCTTATGCCTGTAAGTGAAATTGGAAGTATTAAATAGTATAGTGTGCATGTACACACATTCACTGAGGTACGCCCGTAACCACGGCTCCCCATAGAAGTGCAAGGCATGATGTTAACGAGCTCATGCTCCGTGTAAAAAGTTAAATGCTGATCCAGCGTATGCGCTATATTACATGGGGCTGGGGGGACACTGTTAACAAAAAGTGTCGGGTGTATACAGCATCCCTACTCAAGGAAACTAGTTAAAGAAAAGTGGCAGCGCTTACCTGACAGTTGCCACCCCCTCTCGCCTGCAGCAGTGAAGCCGGCCCGCGAGCGCTGTACAATTTGTGTACCTCACGGTTGCCGGGTGACGTCCGCGCATGCGCGGTGTGCCACTAGGTAGCCATCTTGGTGTGGGATTACATTTCAGAAGCAACGTTCTTCGTGTGGGATGACGTTGCAAAAGCAACGTTTCACGGAGATGCGGCTTCTCGGATTAAAGAGCATGCAGCCGCCCGATGATCTGGTGGGTCATGATCATCTATGTTAAAGTGATTATGGGTACATTACAAATGACAGGGGGTGGGGCTCGCTCCCATACAAAGTCGGTCGGGCGCCTCTAACCCTGTCCAGTCTCCAAATGCAAAATGTGCAATCCGTTACCCGTGTGTCATCAGGCACAAGAGAAGCCTTAATGCATGCTCTAAGTGATTGGCATGATCTCGTCCTGACATGTATCGGATATGTGTAGACATAGTCGTGGGTGCACAACTAATGGCAGGGGGTGGGGCTCGCTACCGACCTAAGTCGGTCGGGCGCCCCTAACCCTGTCTGGTTTTAAGATGCAGTAAGTGTTGTCCGTTGTCTGCGTTGCATCGGGCACAAGAGACACCTTAGTGTATACCATATATAGCCAGAGTATGTATCTTATATATGTGGCCTGATGTCGTCATGACATATGTTACACTGACTCTTGGAAGAATTTACAAATTCAATAACACAGAGCAGTGATTGTTATTCATTCAATTGAAACCACGTTCTGCAAAGACCCATGAACATGTTGGGATTCAATAAAACATATTAGAACTCAAACCAAACATATTGAAACTACAAGCAACATATTAGGATTCAGATAACCTTATACCATTTTCACAAGTCGTGTTAGGAGATGGAAACTTAACTCTGTCACCAAAATGCTAGACCACAGCACCAGTATATCTTAAAGACCACAGACAGTAGGGTAATGACCATATTGGTAAGACAGCATCAAGTACAAAGATATTAATCCTCTGTTCATGAAGTACATCTGCATACTTGTGTAACAAGTTCGTATTGGAAGTTATTCGAAAAAACACAGTGGTGACATAAACAAAACACATAAGGTCTGATTCACAATTCATCTCTCTTGGGTATATACAATCCAGTAGGTCGATCCACAGTACTTCTCTTTGCAAAAGTTTCCTGTTCAAATCTCCACCCCTACTCCCCAATGTGACCTGTTCTAAAATAACACATTTCAGTTGTGCAATTGTGTGACGGGCTTCAAGAAAATGCATTGCCACAGGTGATCTCTGATTTTTGGTCCTTATGTTGGACTTGTGCTCTGTCCATTGAGTCTTTGCCTTCCTCGTGGTCATGCCAACATAATAACCACAGGGGCATTTTATTGCATAAATCGCGTTTTGGAGTCACATGTAGAAGAATGCCTTAGTGTGATGGGTTTACCAGAGTGTGAGTGCATGATTGTGTTGCGCGTGATTATATTGCCACAATGCTGACAGTTGAAACATGGTTGTGTTCCTTTAAAAGGCCTCCTATCGGGACAAACCGTATGCACTTCTGCTTTAATCAAGCTTTTCCATAAAGACTTGTTATTACGGTAAGTAAATGTTGGTGGCTCCCTAAATAGAGTTTGTAGTGTTGGGTCCATCTGTAGCATGGGCCAGTTTTTTCTAATGATCCCTTGGATCATGCGGCTCTGTGTGGAGTGTGTTGTAACATACACAAGTGTTTCTCCTTGTTTAGGTGGTTTGGGAGTGAGGAGAGTATCTCTCTCGATGGTATCAACTTTTGATGCAATATCTGAAATAAGAGCGGGCGTGTATCCACGTTTCTTAAATTTCAACTTAAGGCTGTTCAATTGTTGCCTATATTCTTCATTCTCCTAGATGTTTCTTCTATAGCGAAGAAATTGGCTTAACTGTACACTTGGATAGTCCGTTTGGGATGGAAGCTTGTGGCCATCAGAAGGCTGTTGCGATCCGTATACTTGGTATACACTTTGGTTTCCAAAGAATTGTTCTTACTGTAGATCTCAACATCAAGGAAGTGCATATTGGTTTTGCTAGTACAGGTAGTAAATTTAATATGAGGATGCATATTGTTCATCATGTTGAAGAAGTCAGTGAGTTCATCGCTTGGGCCAGACCAGATCCCAAAAATGTCATCGATGTAACGGACATAGAGTAAGCAGGAACTGGAGGCGAAGAAAATAAGAAAGTTTAGAAGAGACACTCAGGACTACAAAATGGAAATAGTGTATACTTGGCAACAATACTACGGAAACCAGCCCAACAGACTACCGAGACAACACACACCAAGGACAGTTGCAAACAACGCAGAGACCACCTCATCAGACGCTTCGAGTGCCGAACTCGAGGTAACCACAGAACATAACGAGGAAGATATTACGTACCATCAAACGCAACAGCAGCAACAGCAAGCACCAGTAATGAGGGTTTTTTAGAAAAGGCCCCACTAGAAGGGGAAAAAAGAAAAAATCCTCAAAGGAAAAAACCAACGAAGAAGAAGACAGTCGTTAACATTTCTTCCTACGCGCTCTCCCGCTTTGAATTAGGGGTATTGAGGAAAGGACTCTCCTTTGTCCCTGAAAGTAGCAGTAACCTCCTCAGAGAAAAGATAGATTTCTTTAAACTAATGAGGAAATTAAAGTAGAAGCTGTAGAGTGGCTTCTACTGCGCTCTCAGAATTGTCTGGGTGACAGATTATTCATCCTCACCCTTCTTAAACTTGTTCTAATGAACAACTTTTTCAAATTTGAAGATCAATTTTTCCTTCAGTTATCAGGCATTAGTATGGGGGCTGCAATGGCACCCACTTATGGCAATACATTTATGTATTACTTTGAATATGAAAATATCCTTAGCACGCCGAGATGGGCACAACACCTATCTAGGTGTCTTACTGGTTAATATCCATCAATTATGGTATGTCATTCCTATAAATTATGGGGAACAAATGCTGATAGACACCGATTTACGGGTTTTGGAAAATGCGGATGTGTGTACAATAAAGTCAAACATGTAAGGCAATACCATGATCCTGCAACTTGCTAACTTTGACATTACACTGTACATGAGTCCCTGCTGTACTGCTCTCGACCCCTTGTTACCACGTTTCAGAAATTAAACGAAACCCCAAAACTGCATTTGTGCCCCAAGCCATCCCAACCTCTCTGGATCCACAACTCAAACCTCTGCCCCAAAGGAATACTCTGCTAATCTTGGCTCCAACCCCCTGATCTTGACGTTTTCCTTTCCCTCGTGTTATTTCTTTATTCTGTGGATCACGTCACTTTGCCGCACTGGTGATTTGCTCAAGATGCGACTTAATTTGCGTTTCGGTGCACCACATGTGTCGCTGTGCTGGGCTTTTGTATACCTGGCCAGGAATGCCATCACTTAAGATTCTATGATTGCGCATGGTTAATATATTTGATCATATTATCCCAGCAAGACTGGCGATACCTGTATTTTGAACTAAGTGTTTTAACTGTTGGATATTTTTTATTATATAGGCATTTCAAACTGTTTGAATGATCAAAAGCAAATCATGAGATTCGCTCTCCATTCAAACCACTCTATTGGGGCACATCATGGGCTGGACAATGCAGAGAGCAACTGCGATACGATCTAATCAAATGCCTCGCTGATGCTTAATCAGTTTACATGCACAAAAAACTAATATAACTGCTTAATGTCATTCAGTACTTTACCGACACACTGCAGATAGCAGCTGTGAAAATGTCTTTAGTGAAAGAAAATATGTCCAGGTTTTGCAACCGGTAACGTCACTGTGAAAATGTCTTTAGTGAAAGAAAACATGTCCAGGTTTTGCAACCGGTAACGTCATGGGATGAAATATCATACAACCCAAGTCTGACCCTTTCTTTGCCTGATGAGCACTGGAAACACCTGATGCACACACGTGTCTGTCTTGCTTTAGTAGGGTAGGTGCTGCCTCCTGAAGCAAATCGACACTGAAAGAAAAGGATGTATGCGCCGCTATGATCCATCAATGGACTTGCAGGGGTCCACGTGATACCCAGAGACACCCTGCTGCTACAGGCTCACTCATAGTTGGAGGCGGAGTGTTAGTATAGCAAAGGGGTCCCTATTCAATAAGGATATGTTCCACAAGAGAATTGAACCTGTGAACCGGGTCCCCACTCAACCCTAACTAGAAAGGTCTACATCTCGCTGTTCTTCACTTTTCCAAGGTGCCCCCTGAAGATCTTCAGGGCTCCCCAAGACCAAAACATGTTGGGGATTTTCTTCATGCAATTTTAAAGAGCTCAACAATGTGAGGAAATGGCACAGTCATACTAACGGCACTCTTTTAACAAATATTCTATTACATGATGATATTGTAACAATCACGATACCTTGGTGGAGAGTGTCCTGATAAGTGCATCTTGTGTATTATCCGTCAACGACACATTTGTACTGAAATGTCTGTCAATTGGTCACGGGGCTCACTAGTCCAGGACATTAATTTAGATAACTGGGTGAACCCCCACCAACTAAAACACTTGGGGCCTGATTCGCAGAGCGTTTTCCTATGGGATTGCGCCATTTTAAAGCGCTTCTGTCAATCGGGTCCTTAATTGGGGTACATAGTCTATTTTAATTTTTGTTACCATGGTCTCTCAAATGGGACAAGCCAGGGTTACAACTTCCCACATTTAAAACTATTTCATACCTGGTAAACAATATATGGAATATTAAGCCAAACTATGTATTATCGGAAAAGGACCAGCTCTTCTAAGTAGTAGCAAGTAGTGGCACGGTTTATCAAGTTGCCCACACCGAACAATGGTATTATTGGAACATAATGCACGATTACCTTTTATGTACGCTGTATGTAATCGGGATCATATTAATGTCAGCCATAATGCCAGAGAGCTTTGAACGGCAACACTTTAATTATACTGTACTTATTAAATATATCTCACAAATGGAACATTTCAATTCTTTCTTGATTACTTGACGAAGGGTGTTTTCAACAGTAATGTAGTTTTGGTGAACGTTCTGTGGATAACTCGTATGGATTGGATGCCATGTAAACTTTTAGACTTGACAAGAAAATGACTTTCCGCCACTTGGAAAATGGACTGCTGTCTTCGCGTTTGCCTGCTTAGGTGTGGGGGTGGGGGGTCCTGAAGTGCTTTTCGCTTGTGTCAGGATAATAATCGGTTAAGGGGACGTTGGCTTTCCGCTATAGTCTGGGTGCTCGCCATTTGTTAAAACAGGTCAATCTTTAAGTACCAGGAAGCCGAGGGGCTCGTCTGGGGTGTCGGTTCGTATGTGAGCAGGCCATGGATTTCAGGTTAGAGCGCCGGTACAAATGGCGGCAGAAATGTGGCTGATTGCACTGAGTTATTACCCCAAGACAGATTCATCAAACCTCCCAGCTGCATAAGTCACGACTTACTAATGAAGTTCCCTATCAAAAGGGGAGCCTCATTTTGATTTGGCTCTGGTAATGAACTTCTTTTTCCTGGGGTGATTATCTGCATGGGGTGGCTGAAAGAGTGGCAGGAGAGAGTGTGTGCTCACAGTAGCATTATGCAAAATGTCTCTAGCCTCTTTTTTTTCTTCTTGCGGGGAGATATTAAATTTTCAATGTAGTCTATGTAATATAAAATTATGATAATGACTTTTGGCCCACTGTGAAGGCAGCTTGCCAGTCCTGAGCATGTGCGCCTGGCTTGAGCACTGGGAGACACTGTGGGAGTTGCCTTTTCTATTAACAAACCTCCTGATACCTAATGATGAATTTTCTTTCACCAAATGTTCTCCTTTTGTCTAAAATACACGCATTTTCTAAATTGCTTTTGAGAAAAACAAGAGAGGCAGCGAGGTCTACGGCGCGAACAAAGGAGATTCAGGCGATGCTGGGGATTCATTTCACATCGGTCTTGTAATTATAAGCAAACAAAAATGCTATTTCACGTTATGGTGGAAATATTGACTACTTTATGGTGATAAAGTATCGCATTGCATTAGTCAAGGTGTGCACATGACAGCGCATTAAGTGCCAGTGTGGAGAGCATGAAAGCCGGCAGCTCGATTTATTGACGATGATTTGCAGCAACTTGCAGGCCCATAACCTCCTTTGCTATTGGACAACCTTTTCTTCTTGACATCGTTTTCTTGTTCCTCGGGAGAACGTTGCCGGCGGAGCTAAAAGTTCATTGTTTCTTTGCTGGGGAATGCTCAGCATTGCAAGACTGCACCAAATAATACCAACTGCGCCTGGGTTTCGGGCATGTCCACAGTGGTGCGGTGTGTCTGGAATACTGTGCGTTTGTGTGCAGGCCAGTCATTTATGGACGTGTGCATTGATATCTCATGACCGAGAAGCTTGTATATATTATAACCAAAAAAGTGATGGGTGGAAGGTTTTGAATCCATCTGAACCACTGGCACTGCTCCAGGCAACCTTCCACACCACTGTTTTTAGCCCGTTTGCGCCATTGCAAAAGCAGTCTAGCCATATGCAAATCAGTCAGGTACTGCTACCAATGGAAGCAGCCCTGCCTGAACTGCTAGGCCAGGTCCCCTCTGCACAGAAACACAACCAACCCCAGACGTGTTTCAGCCTTGTTGGGCCTCATCAGTGAGTTTCATCTTGGTTCCCTATGGCGTAACTAGCAAGGGACCCACTTCGTCTTTTGTTTAGCATGAGAAGCATGTATGCCAGTAAACAGTCTTTGTAGTAGTGTTGCAATAAATATGAATGACCCCTTATGTTTTCCTTTAAAAAAAAAAAATCTAGCCAAACAATAAGCACACATTAATGCTCACAAATGACATAAAGATGCATGATGCTCTTGTGACCCACCACCCATGAATGGCTTCTCTAAATAAAAGTATAACTTGTTTTATTGTGCACACTTGATTGCTGCAATATATATTCTATGTTATCTTATGGGTAGAAATAAATGGGTCTCAAAGTTGCTATTACTTACACTCATTTGGTGGTATTGCATAAAGTTTGTTGTGGGCACATCGCAAAGCACAAGCCACAAACTCATAATTTGTGCACATGTCAAATTATCACAAACATGACTAATAGGAGGCCACCAGGGGGCGCACAGGTAATGGCTGCCTAAGTGCCGTACTCCCGCTGAGGCTGGGCCATTCAAGGGGATTGAGCCCCACCCGGACCCTCCCCGGCGGATTTACTCTGCTGATTCAGGCTGGTGACCCCCCTGTGACGCCCCTGCCCGAAAGAGCAAAGCTCGAGGCCCCCGTATAGCAGGAGAACGGGCCTAGACGGTGGAGCTGCGGAGAGAGTGCACTCGCCCCGACGACCAGGAAGGAGGAGCAGCCACACCGAAACGAGGAAGTCCGCCGGCGAGCCCGGCCCCCCATCAGGCCGTGGCGCCCGGGAAAGAGGTGCAGCCCGCCGAAGCGAGAAAGTCTGCCGGCGAGTCCGACCCCCAAGAGGCCCCGGCACCCGGGAGGAAGAAGCGGCCCGCCAAAGCGAGGAAGCCTGCTGGCCAGTCCGGCCCCCAACAGGCCCTGGCGCCCGGGAAGGAGAAGCAGCTCGCAGAAGCGAGGCAGCCGGCCAGCGAGCCCGACCCCCAACACCCATCCGTCCCCCCAGCCCCGGGGGGCGTGCACACGATCCCGGCGACCGGGTCCTGGAGGCCAGGGCATCAGGCCCCGACGCCCCCCCGGAGCCAGCCACAGAGAGGGGAAGGCGTGCCTGGAAGCAGCGGCCCCTGCGGCTCATCACACCGCACCCGCCACCCCCCCACAGCCGCAGCGCCCTCTCCCCCACGGCAACAGATCCAACCCCGGAGCACATCAGCCATTGAGGCGGGATTGCGCCTTCCCCTCCCCAGAGGGGCCTCGCGATCCCCGCGGCCTGTATCAGCACCAAGGCCCAGCAAAAGGACAGCACTCACCCACACCAGACTCAAACAGGTGGTGGTCCCTGGGTCTACCTCCAGGGCGTGTGCCCGCCTGCCATCTCCCAGGAGGAGTAAAGTGACATCATACAGATGCTGGAGAATGGCGCCGGCGGTCCCTCCACCCTGCAAGATTACGCCGAGATCGAGGAAGTATCAGGTGTGAGGCCCCCATCCGGTGCTGGTGGGGCGTGTGCCCGCCTGGAAGTTGCCCCCCCACTAAGGGACGACTACCCCCCCACGGCCTCCCCTGAGATATTTCATTCCGGCCACTACAGGGAGGGGCCTTGGCGAGACTCCCCAAAGCACCCAGGCAGCGGCGGTCCCAGCAGTGGGCACAACAGAAGATCGCATGAACTGGCCAGAGACCCTGCAGGCATTCCGCTACAAGGAGACAGAGCACTAACAGCACCCCCCACCCCCCCCCGGCACTGAACCTCGACGCAGTCCACGACAGCGATGGAAAGGGGCTTTGCCTCTATCCTACAGGAAATTAGGGAAATGCGGTCAGACATCGCTCAGAAGTTTGAAAAGATGGACCAATGGGTGGACAAGGTTGAGGACAGGCTTCTACAAGTGGAAACCAACCAGTCAGCATCGGCAACCCAGGAGGTCCAAATAGATATGAGGCTGACGGCCCTGGAAAAGAGGGACGAGGAAAGAGCCAGACAGATGGATGACTATGAAAAGAGGGAAAGGAGGAATAACCTTAGATTTTTCGGGATACCGGAAACGGAGGGAGAAACGGAGAGAGACGTTATTACCCTCCTGTTTGCAGAGGAGATGACCACAGAACTCACGTTTGACCGGGTGTACAGGGCAGGAGGCAAGGCGGGGAACCCCCGGTCAGTCCTTGCCTGGTTCCACAATTACACGGAAAAGACTAAGGTCCTGGAGGAAGCAAGGAAGGCGGGGTGATCACATACAACAACGCCCAGATCACCATTTTCCAGGACCTCTCCGCCTACACCTTGGCCAAGCGCAGAATGTGCCACCCCCTAATGCAGCTACTCGAGGAGAGGGGGGTGCGCTACAGGTGGGGGTATCCTTTCTCCCTGGCCTTTGAATACATGGCCCAACGGACAATGCTGGTCACTGAAGAGGACATAAGGGGAGCCATCCAGGATTACATGGCGGATCCTATCCCCCGGAGGAGCCCAGTCGGCCCAGAGGCGACAGGTAAGGGAGGCCCAGGCCAGTCGGGCACCGGGAGAAGGAAAACCAGTTCGCAAAAAATTGAACACCGCCGCCCGCACTGGAAGGAGAACACATTGACTCAGAGGGCTAACGGCGGGGGAGTCCCGACCAGCAGCGGGGTAGGAATGGAAGTTCGTGAGGTTTCAACGAAGGCAGAGTCCCTCTGAACAGCAAGTATAATGGGGGCAACCGATGGGACGAAGCAGGGGGAGAAAGGGGGGGTTCAAGGAGACGAGCATTGTACTATGTGCCTGGCCGAAGGGGGCAGGCTGGTGGTCTGGCCAAATGCCAGCAATGGCGGAACGAACTGGCTGGACGCCGGGAAGGGGGAGGGGGCTTGTCACAAGTTGGTTGGGGTTGTTCTTTTAGGGAGAGG
Source organism: Ambystoma mexicanum (assembly GCF_040938575.1). Classification (NCBI taxonomy): domain Eukaryota; kingdom Metazoa; phylum Chordata; class Amphibia; order Caudata; family Ambystomatidae; genus Ambystoma; species Ambystoma mexicanum. Next base: position 435,910,144 of record NC_090933.1, on the reverse strand, counting down.
GGTTGGGGGGAGTTGGGGGCCAGTTCTAGAGCCCCTTGGGAGGGAGGACGGGGGAATCAAGGATATCAAGATGCGAGACAAAGGGAACGAGAAGGGAACTACGATGTGATCAGGTTGACCAAGTGGGAGAGACACCAAGACTATGGCTGATAGTTTGCCGGCCCTGGGAGTGGGCACCCTAAATGTGCGGGGTCTGAACGCCCCCACCAAGAGTTCTCTAGTCTGTAGAGAATTCAGAAGGGCAAAACTGGACCTACTTTTCTTGCAAGAGACACATTGGGCACGGGGGAAGGAACCCAAAATGAGGGGGGGTGGAATTGGAGAGATGCTCTGTGCATCACACAGGACCAAGAAAAGGGGTGTGGCTATCTTATTAGCGAGAGACGTAGGCTTCGAGAAGGAGGCCACACTGAAGGACCCCGTGGGCCACTATTTACTGGTTAGGGGATCTCTCCAGGGCGCCCCCCTAACTCTTGCGGTAGTGTATGGACCGAATGAAGGTCAAGCGCAGTTCTGGGTAGAAGTGAGGGACAGGCTTAAACTTTTCGTGCACGGCGCAGTGGTGGTGGGGGGAGACTTCAACATGGTTCTGGATTCGTCCTCAGCGCGTTGGTCCCCCAAACATTAGGCCCGCGGATGAAGCCATGGCACGTAACTTCCAGAAGGTTAACTCTGAACTGAGCCTGGTGGACACAACCCCGACCCCTAGGACGGATGCCCCCTCATTTACATATTACTCTGCCATACACCCGTTGTACTCTAGAATTGATTATATCCTGGTGGACGAGACCCTCCACCCATACATCTCTGGCCACAGGGTTGACCCGGTCCCCTGGTCGGATCATGACATGGTCTGTGTCACTATAGCAGAGGGGTAGCGTAAAGACCGCAGAGGACGCTGGAAATGCAACAGTGCCCTACTAAAAGACGAGGTCCTTGCACAGGAAGTACAGGATGCTATAACAGAGTTCTTTGAGCTGAATGACAACGGGGAGGTCGGTACACACACACACGTTGTGGGACACCTTCAAGGCAACCCTACGGGGAGTTCTCATCAAAATAGGAGCCCAGAAAAAAAGGGAAAGGAAAGGCCGGGAAAAGACCCTGAGAGAAAAAATAGCTCTACTCCAGCCGGGTGACCCGCCGGATCAGCCTCTCGAGCGCGACCGGGTGGCCGCCCTGGAGGACTACAGGCTCCAACTGAAGGACCTCCTTCTACACAAAACAGAGAGAAGCCTCCAAATGGTCAAGCAAAAATATTATGACAAAGGGGATAAGGCAGACAGGATCCTAGCCTTGAAGCTGAGGGAAGTCCAACAAAGTAGAATGGTGAAGGCGGTGAAGAACGCTCAGGGGTCATTGGGTCATGACGCTCCCCACATAGGAGGGGCCTTCCGCCAATACTATGAAAAATTGTAGACATCAGAATAGAGGACTTCCTGGGCTCCATCTAAGTCCCGGCCTTAACGAGAGAGACGTCTGAGGGGCTGGAGGGCCCGGTCACCGAGGAAGAGATAGACAAGGTAATTAACGGGATGAAGGTGGGAACCTCCCCCGGGGAGGACGGTTTGACAGTGTACTTCTACGAAAGGTTCTGCTCCGCCCTAGCCCCGCACTTGGCGAGAGTTTTCAATTCCGTACTGGAGGGGGGCGTTCTCCCCGAATCCATGATGGGAGCCATAATAGCAGTGCTGCCCAAGGAGGGTAAGGACCCCACAGAGTGCTCTTCCTACCGCCCAATATCGTTGCTAAACACAGACGTGAAGATCTTGGCCAAGGTGGTGGGGAAGCGGATGGAAGGGATAATGCCGAAACTGGTCCATGGGGACCAGGTGGGTTTCATAAGAGGGAGGCAGGGGTCGGACAACATCCGCAAAACGATAGACCTATTTCATTACGCCCAGGAATCAGATCTGGATGCATGTGTCCTCTCCCTAGACTCAGAGAAAGCCTTCGATAGGGTAGAATGGAGACGTATGGAACTCCTCCAAAAAATGGGCTTCGGGACTCATATCAGGAGCTGGGTATCCGCACTCTATAGAGCCCCCACAGCAAGGGTCCAAGTGAACGGTTGTCAGTCCTTCCCTCTCTTGCGAGGGACAAGGCAGGGCTCCCCACTCTCCCCTCTGATATACGTCCTCACGATGGAACCACTAGCCATAGCGATCAGAGCACACCCGGGCATCAGAGGGATTAGTAGAGGTGAGGTAGAATTCAAGCTATCCTTGTTTGTGGACGATATTCTAGCTTACATGGCCAACCCTGCCTCCTCACTCCCCCCACCCCCCCTCCCTATTGTCCTTGGTGGATACGTTTGGGTGCTTTTCGGGGCTGAAAATTAACACAACAAAATCAGTACTGCTCCCAATGAAGGTACGAGACCCCGAGTTGGACCCTCTGGATAGGTTTAAAGGGATTGCAGTGGGGAAGGTCTCCATACGATACCTGGGCGTCTTGCTTACCAGGGGCCTATCCAAACTTGCTACTACCAATTATGATCCCATAATGGCATCAGACCTGAGGAGATGGGACAAGATGATCCTGTCTTGGTATGGCCGGCTGACAGCGGTTAAGATGAATGTCCTACCACGGCTTCTGTACCTATTCACTGCGCTCCCCACCAACGTCCCAGAGCAGACCTTTAGAGATCTGCAGAACGCAGTTCGAGATTTCATATGGCAAGGAAAAAGCCCGAGGACTGGGAGGGCGACCCTGACACTGCCGAGGGAGGAGGGAGGGTTTGGACTCCCGGATTTTCTCCTTTACTTCCACGCTGCACAGCTGAGAGGCCTCCTGGAACATATGAGAGAAGGGACTGGGATACTTGGAGGATATGGACACCCACCCCTTGAAGGTTCGGGACCTCCTGTGGGCCCCGCGCAAGTCTATCCCGAAAAAGCTGAGAACCCATCCGACCCTGGGAGGAGTTTGGGACATTTGTAAAGAGGGCCCGCAGACTGCTTATCTCACCTCATGGCCGTCCCCGATGTCCTCCCTCTGGGGTCTTCCCCTCAATCTGGGTAATAGGGGGTTCTGACCCAGATCTGGTCAGACATGGGAATGGAATGGGCGGGGCAGATGTTCAGAGATGGTGAGTTTCTAGCATACAAGGATTTGAGGAATGCTCTCGGACAAGGGTCTCTTTCCATCTTCGAATACCTCCGCCTCAAGGGTATACTTTGTGACCAATCATGGGGTCTAAACCTGAGGAGGCAGCTGACCCCCTTCAAAAAGTTCCTTGACACAGCGACCTCGAGAAAGGGTGCGGTGTCAAGTATGTACAAAATTTTGAACACTATTAACCACCCTGTGAGGAGGAGTTTCCGCTCATTATGGAATGACCTGGCAGGGGAGGTTATCTCAGAGGATGCCTGGTCAAGGATTTTAAAAATTGCCTTCCATGGGAACTTATTTACCTCAGACATGGAACATAACTTCAAGATTTTGCAGGGGTGGCACAGGGATCTGGTGAAACTATCAAAAATGTTTTCAAGTGTGTCACCGAGATGCCCGAGGGGATGTGGCCAGGTGGGCACCAGGAAACACATGTGGTGGCTCTGCCCTAAAGTCCAGGACTTCTGGGGGAGGGTGCGGGACTGGATTGCAGAAGTATCAGATGATCCTCTCCCTCTAGACCCTCTAACAATGCTGCTGGGCCTCCCCCCCCCGGAGGATATGGAAATATATAGATACCCAAGGATGACGGAAACAATGTTGAGGGCGGGAAGGGTGGCCCTGGCACAGAAGTGGAAGAGTCTGGAGATCCCCTCCAAGGATGACTGGTTGAAAAAGGTAAAAAACATGTTCTTGATGGACAAACTCACTGCAATGGTGAACAATGATTCATGTTCATTCCTAGCAAACTGGTATGGAGTACAGCAGACCTGGGGATGGGACGTCCACTAACGCCAAGATGACTCCCTCGACTGGGGGTGGGGGAGAGGAGATCCGAGATGTGCTGTAAACAAACCGTGTGCTCACGGCCCGGGGGACGGCGACTTTAACTCAGCCGGCAATAATGGTCACCAACCACATCATCTCCTAAGTACAGGATGCGAATAAAACATTTAATGTCTCCCAAGATAGAAGGTTTTGTTCGACTGCGGGGATTGGGGGGAGGGTCAGAGTTGGGGAGGTGGATGGGGGGGAGGCAGGACCAGGGGTTGAACGGGCCAGTCGATTGCATGCATTGTAATTCTCTGTTGCCCTGTTTGTCACAATAAGAAAATGTTAATAAAACCAAAGTTTAATTTAAAAAAAAAACATGACTAATAAAGTTATCATGCACATGTTACCACGCTTGGGCAATTGCACGTAGCATGCAAATAGAACCAGCGATATTTGCTGCCGTGCATGCACGGGAGCTTTGGTGTCCTACTTTTAAGGACTTAGTCACAATTGCTTTCTGCACAACCCTCTAGCTCTGGGGTTTCAGCTGGCGAATTATGGCTGCCAGGCACAACGTTCTGTGATGCCACCCGCTTTGTTTTTTGTAATGACCATTACAATTGAACCTATTTTGGCTACCTTGCTTCCAAGCTAGGGCTACAAGATACAAAATGCAAAGTTAAAGCCAGGACTGGACTAGCTGGCATCTCTTGAAGGGAATGGGACATGTTGGCATGATTGTGAGATAACGAAAATAAATCTCACCATACCAAACAGGACATATACTTCATCAGGAACCAGGAGTGCACTAAAAGATGTTGGGGTAGTGGCCTGTACACCACAACTGTTATTAGTCATAAATAATGTTTTCAAGCAATTGTGGCAGTCCCTGGTTGTAAAGTTTGCATGCTCCATTGATGTGACATTGATATGTCGTCTGCCCGTTCGTCTGTGGCCGATTTGATTCCGTTTCTAAATGTTTTCCTGACACCCTTCATTGTCCTTTGTGGTCGGGTTCTCTAAATCTTATCTTTTGAAGGTCAGTAAGTGTACAGTATTGTCCGCGGCTGATGGTTTTTGTAGGTTAAAGCTTCTAAAACTGTTTCTTCTATTGGGGATTTCTTTCCACCAATCTATTTTACATATGACTCAGCTACATTTCCATATGCCGATCACCTGTTGATTGCTAATATTGGATGCTTTTGCATTTATATTTGCTTTTCTGAGCAATCTCCTTTCATTAATGAGCTTATCTGGTGTATTATTGCGTGTTATAGCAATCTCTAATGGAGGGCTGGCACTGTTTTATCCGAGATATTCATGTCAATCTTCATTTCAAGTCTTCCAGACATTTCTCAAACCTTCACAAATGGGGCTTTTATCAATTGAAATAGCTTGTAAATCTTGCATCCTTTTTAGTTAACTCCACAGCACCATTTAGATGTAGTCAGCCCTACAGATAACGTGTATCGGCCACTTTTAGCCCCTAAAATAGGCAAATACTCTCAAAAAATAAAAATGGGGAGTAAAAATACTTCCAACAAAAAAATGGCAAACAGCACATAGGATCATGCCCCTCTGCTTTCATCCACACCGCTCCAGGGATATGTTTGGATGTTTGGACTGGTAGTGGACGTCGTGCCAAAAGTAGCTCTTATGCTTGATCTGAGGTGAAAACATTTTTTATTGTAATGTTAGGTATAGACTAAGCAAATTGCATGCATATGTATACTTCAACAAAAACCGGTATTTCAAAGGACATAATGAATTGTGCCTTTGTGATGATGCCTGAAGTGGTAAGTTGTAAGGCCGCGCCAGATGGTTTGTGTTGTACACAGTGGAATGGAAACCAGCAGCCTTAGAAGATAAGTTAACTGGATTTCATAATTACTAGATTGCTGAAATGACGTACTCCACTTAAGAGTAGCCCAACATGGCATGCATATGGTGATAAAACCTTTGCATACCCATTGTCTCCAAAATATAAAAAGAGAGGGATTGGACAACAAAGGAAGCTGTATTGTTATAGTCCATTTTCTGTTTTAACTTGGCTGGGAATGGAAACTGAAGAGGGACTATGAAAGTTGAATTTCCTTTATTTCATTTGTGACCATGTTGTGAAGTTTAAAGATATGAAATATGTGTACAAAATGCATAGCGGTGGAAGAATGCGTACAAGGTAACATTGATGGCCTGTCTGCGAAGATGTGTGGGCAGACAAAAGTGTGCAACACAGGCTTGTAACAGATTCATCACTCTTTCTGTGCTTCTGATTTACTCTGCCACTGCCCTAGGGCTCAAGTACACAGAGTACAATGATGATGCATCAGATGTGATCATACAACCTATCACATGATTACTGTACTGCACATCCTCATATAAATGATGCATGTGCATGGAATAAGTGTATGTTCAGCGCATACAGCTAATGGGGAAAGTCAACGGGCCTCATTATGCGGTAGGAGGTAAGGGATTACCGGCACCGGTAAGGGTGCCAGTAATCCCTTGCCTCCATATTCCGAGGTCCCTTAGCGGGTCCCTTCCGTAACGTCTGGTCTGACCAAGTGTTAAGGACGCGACTTCATAGCTAATAACGGTACCGCAAATTGAGGTACCATTATTAGCTACTTACCCATTCCCATTGAGCCCTATGGGGACTAAAATGGGAATGGGGAATGGTTCTCAGAATGGGGTTGTACCCGGTCATCCAAGGTTGGAATGACCCGGTAAGTACCCATTCTTAGAACCCGGACCCGGTATGCGCTAAGGGGGTAGCCATGGTGCTAATAACACCATGGCTACCTCCTACCGCATAATGAGGCCCAATGAGTGTACACCAAGTAGGTTTCAAATAGCACTGAGTAAAGTTTGAGTTGTGCCTTAAAATATCTATCAATTATTTTTAATGAAGGGAATTGTGTCCTAACTCTTGCTGTCATTGCCGCAGTGAAGCATCATATATGTTTGACCTCAATGGCTTGAGTTAAGGTTAGATTGCAACATTTTCAGATTAGCATTTGCATTGTGACTTTGTTCATAGTTCTTACAAAGTTAGCTTAGCTTCATTTAAAAAATGACGTGGATAAATACAAAAATAGAGGCAAAATGGTGGCTTGCTTCTGGGTATTATCCTTCCGTTGAACCTGCATGCATCCAGCATGCTGATTTTTTTTAAAAAAAAGACAGATTGAGTGACATGTATGCCTTGATTTGGGTCACATTGCCAGGGTATTTAATGCTGCTGGCAAAACTGCCAGTGGAGGTCCTCGCGGCCAACCCCCTACAGGGGCAAGAATGGGCTAAGAAGTAAGGGTTTACATAGGGTGCAGGGGATTACCCTCTTGAAAAGAACTACAAAAATTCCCGCCCCCAAATGATGTGAGCTGCATTAACTGCGAGTGGCATTAAAAGGAGCATGTCTGCGGGACAAAGATGAGTGCCCCTGATGAAGTGGTGACAAAGTATGTGTCTGTGTCTCCATAGAACATTTTACAATTTTTTTCATTTTAGTATTAATGCTAATGTTGGGGCAGACGAAAGGGTGGTACTGCCCAGATTGTCATTATGGAACTGTGCAATTGCAGCCATACATCCCCGTTGGTCGACTTTCCCCTCCCATTTGTGATGGCAAAAGCTTCACGAAATGGTTGCCTTTATCATGAGCGCGGGTTGATCTGCTACATGTGAATTCTACACACACACAACGGAGAGAGGGGTGGGCGTTGTGTGTAAATGCTCGTAATGTTGGGGGTCACAGGGACAACCTTTAGGGAAAATACCTGCAAATTGAATCTAGCAGGGCTAGACTAATTTACGTACTGTGCAAAATCTTTAGAAAACCTCTACGTCCTGCCCTCAATATATTCATGTCGTGTAGCTCCTCATTTGCTCGTCAGTCTAGCATTTCCCTAATTGGACAAAGGGCAGAGAAATCCAATAATATCATCCGTTGTAATTTCCGTTAAATGAATTCCTTCTCGATTCCTGGAAAAGGTTCATCCCCGTGTCAAGGTGTTTAACGTTTGTGAGAGAAAAAATAGTTAATCTTCCATTGGACCATAATTCAAGTGTCATGCCACGCTATGGCGCCTTATGCATGACAATGGCTGGAGATCAATTGGATTTTTTTGCAGCAAGTTTCAAGGGTGATAAGTGATTTTGGTTCGTGTTTTTTGTGTTTTAATACCTTGGTGCTGTGCGGTGTCGGCAGCCAAAAATATATTATTCTCTTTGGGCAGTCACCAATCTCCCCCGTTTGTCGCCTACTCAGAATGGCCTTTGGAATTCTGTTTCACTCTAGCCAACATTGTGTCAGTGAAAGAAGGCATTTTGACATTTGCTTGCTTACCACGCTTGTTGTGCCCGCAGTTCTTCTGAAGCAAACATAGGAGCATGGGACAGATCAACATGTAAGTGAGAACTGACAGGCGCCTTAGCGGCATGACGTTGTGCTTTTCAGTGCCGCATTCAATTGTGCATTTTTCCTTTTTGGAATATTCACTTGTATTTGATTCATTTTCTTCTACAAAAGTTGCCCGGGTCAAGAGTCCTGGCAGTGGAATAGCCACTTCCTTGTTCTTTCTTGGCTCCGGGCATGGACTGGAATTTGGGTTGAACGTGTAGCTTTTCACTTCACGGTCGTGCTCGCTTACGGTTGCTGTCTGGCTTGGTTCTTGCATATGGCTTGGGTGGTGTCCATTGTTGGTTTGTCCATACTAGCTGTATTCGTTAAAACATGGGTTTGTGGTGCACTTGGAACGTGTTTTTGAAGATGCTTTTCTCAGGGGTTTCTTGGACTTCATCCAGGATTGCATTCCATTGGTATGTACGTACACCCTGTCATTTCTGTTGCTTGTTGCTGTCTGCACCACTTGTGTTGGTTTTTGCTTTCATCATCCCTTGTGACTCAATTCGGTAATGACCAAAACACATCACCTGTTCCAACCCACTTTGTCTCTGTGCCTGTTTCGTTTCCTCAGACATTCCCTTAGAGGAGACTTCCGTCCCCTGCTACAGCCGAGCTGGAATGTGTGGTGTTTGTTCTAGTTTGTCTCGCTGTTTGTGTGAGCAAGTGGCTGGCTGTGTTTTTGTTTGCACTGCCAGTCTATGTATTTATAAAGTGGCACTCGACCCCGATTTGAAGCAGGGTGTTTCGCTCAGTGACTTGATTGCGCCTGTTTCACGGCCGTAATTGCTGTGGTATTCAGAAGCGGTGAGCCTAGCTCCATTTAAAACTTCGCCCCCCCCCCCCCCCAAATATGTGCAGAGCTGGATAAAAAGCCGAGGCCCTACCTCGCAAAATGCAGCCATTTTCAACTGTATTTGAGCCCTGAAAGGATTGCATGCTTTCAAACGATCCCATTGTCATGGACTGTTGGTTGGGCCTTGGGAAACTGTAGCACTTAGTATCCCGAACAGTTTTATGCATCTTCCAGACAATTTAACTGAACGGATGCTGTGTGGAGGATTTGCTGACTGGCACTTTTCCCCTACATAATGTGTTAAAACTGACACTATTGGCTTTTGTTAACAGTTTTAGCGCAATTCCCAAGCCACCCTTTACAAACCTCGAAACCTCTGCCACGTCGTCTTCTGACAGATTCCTTGCCATCAGTGCACACTTAAATAAATGTCAGACCCAATCAAAAACTTTGTGTTTTCATCTGACAGTATAATTTGTTCCTTCATCCCAGCTTTACTCATGCTGTAGGAGTAAAAACGAAGCCCTAAAGGGTACTTTTTGTGTGACTGTTTCGCAGTGTTCTGCAAATTAGATGAAAAATCCCAGCATGAACTCTGGTGTTAAATTGCAGCCAGAGTCCTCTGAATGTTGAACAGAACATAGAAATATCCTCAGACGCGAGAAGCCAGAAGGCATAAAGGGACTGATTTATAAAAGAATGTTCCAATGGCACAATCCCATTTTAAAAAACGCCTTGTAAATTAGGTGCAAAGTATGTTACAAACCATCATGCAGGCTGCAAGTGTAATCAATGATGAATGTGGTGTTCATGCTGTATCTGCAAAGTATGGATCAAACAAAGTGCTTAGAAATCCACCCAACTTACATTGTGGTTGGGGCGAATTACCCATTCTGAGAAAGTGGATGTCGAAAGCTTGCCATCAAATTCAAAGTAAATATGTCAGTGTGTAGAAGCACTTTTAGAAGCCAGAAAAGCAAGTTTGTACACAGTTGCATCGGAAGACCTGGCATCTGTATAGCCTTCGGTTTTAGCAACAATCCATACTTGAGGATAAAATAAGGTAGTTTAGTAAATGGCCAAAATCACTTATTTTCTAAACCACATTGAAATGTTATAGGGTATCTCACCACACAAAGTATTTAGGTGCTTGTTCTTCATATGGGTTTAAGCTCAATTCCTTGGCTAGTAAAGATCTTAATTGTTAATGCCTGAAAGGCTCACATAAATGGCCAATGGGGGAATGTTTTTTTTATTGTGACCTTCCTGGCTTCGGCATCTCGCCAAAAATTGTATCATATTGGTCAAAACAAGCACACACATATAGCCTTCTGTAAGGGGTCCAATCCAGGCTGCTCTGTGCAGCATCCTTTGCCTGGTGATATCATACCAAGAGGACTTTGCCTGCAGGAAGTGGAAAAAGAAACTGGATGTTTGGGAGTCCTGGCCTGGCAAAAAGGCCAGATTGTGGCACCCCTCTGTGGACTATGGTCTCACCTGTGCTACTCTAACTTTGCCCCCCCCTTCCTCTGTCTGCCTACATCAGGATTCCAGTCATCAAGTGAGAGGTGCCAATTCTAATGACAAATCTCCCTTTGAAGCTTTCGTTCCCAGCTTAACCCCCCAGGAGAATTCCTGTGCTAAAAAGGGAAATGTCATCCCAAGAGGATTCCTGTGTTGTTTCCAAGTGGTTCCATTGAGGGAGGAGCCATGCGCAGAAGAACTGAATACACACCAGGACCTGCCGTAAATGAGTCGCTGCATCAAATTGATACTAGGAGGACATCAAGTGCGTGTGGCTGTATAATTAGGTGATGCCAATAGGCAAATACCTACCAGACATGGCTTAGTCTGGGGGCAAACAATATATTTTTTCTAAATCTGAGATAATTACAGTTAAAAGGCATCCTCTCTGGTTGTAACTTTGGGTTCCACCAGCTGGGCTGTGTTAAGCAATATACATGTGACCTTGGACCTTGCCTTGTTCATGGCACCTGCTGGGGAATGCCAGTAGACGGTCACAGCAAGGTATATGGGTACACTAGACCTTTTGACATGGAGCATTATGAAACGGATGGGGGGGGGGGTCCGATCGGAAGAGCCCACTTTCACAAACACAATTACACTCACCATTTTTTATAATAAATCATAAAAGCTCAGGCGTGTACACCCTTGCACGTAACGCTCTGTAACTGTTTCAGCAACTCTAACAGATCGAGAAATGATGAAGGCATAGCTTACATGACATGCGAGTTTGTTTTGTAGTAGAGATGCACCGGTCCTATCCCATCGCTTCCTTCGAATACCAGCTTAAGGGTATTAAAGTGAATGTACTTACTGCAGAAGTGAGGAGGAGAGCAGAGAAGGCTGCTACTGTGCTTTTCAGTATGCACAGCAAGTGACGCAAGTAGCTCACATCAGAATAGACTAATAACTCGTATGATTTATTTCCGCAATAGGCCATAAAAGCATAACAAACAAGCATAACAAACAAGAGTTCATCACAACAAAAGACAAATAGATCAGAAAGGCATTCATTTCAAGAGAACAATAACAAAGCTTAAAATTCACCAAAGAAGAAAATGACCTCAGGTACTTTAAACGCAACTATATCCACCGCAGCTCCCTTAAAATATTAAATAAATATTCTTGTTTAAATTAATATGAAACAGATTAAATATTAAAATGTCAAGATTAAAAGAGTATCAAACGAGAAAAATCCCTGAATCATAAATATACATAAAATCAAATTGTCTTATGCACAGCATCATCGATACAATCAAGCGTCAAAAGGATTTTTAAAGAATCCTTCAAAAGACACCATCACAAATTGCAGTTCATATGGGTTTCCAATGGCTTTGTCTTCAGTACCCTTGATATTTTCGTCAGCGTTTTACAGAAATCAAGTGCTCCCATTAAGGTAGTGATCTTGTTAAATTTAAACAAATTAATCAACTATTACGCCTGAGATCAATTGACATTATAGACTAGAACTATCAGCATATTATAGTGGCTTCTTGACCAATTACGTTTGTTTTGGGCTAATTTGGACCTCTGCTCTGAGCTGAGAGTTCAAGGAAATCTGCTTAAAGTTGCGTGTCCAGGCACAAGTCACAAGCAAAGGGGAATGTAAGAGTGTGAGTTGAAAGGGGCTAAGTAACAGTAAAGTGATGGAGCATGAAATGTGATGGGCCAGATATAAAATGGGCTACAGTTTCAAGGAGAGGTTAAGGTAAGTGGAAAAGAAATTTCTAAAGTGACAGGAAACGGGGAAAAGCAGATGGGTCCTTACTAAAGAGTGTGAGTGGTAAGAACGGAGTTGCATCACAGCTGCAGTTACTGGCAAATCAAGTTGGGGGAAGAAACGAAGGAATCTCAAATTAAAAGGAGCAGGAAATTGGTTCACGTTTGAAATGATGCAGTACATTGGGGGGGGGGGTATAGGCATTAGTGACCAAGAGCAGGGTAGTGAATTGGACATTGTGCGAGTAGGGAAGTGTATGGATCATTTCTGAGGGAATGAGAAATTGAGCAGGAGGGAAATGGCCCCGGGATGAGCATAATTGTTGAGGTGGTGTTGTGAAGGCATTTTCCTGGAGGTATCCCAAAAGCCTCTCACCAAGTACTACAGTGCTAGACTTGAACACTGCAGTTGTTCTGCTTCCACATTGACGGTATATTGGCTTTGCTTTGTTGACATTACGTGCAACCTTGGCTTTCAATCAGGTCAATGTCTTCCCCATCAACATCCCCTAGTGGAGATATTAAAGAACCTGAAGGGAGCCTTCAATCAATTCCATAACAACTTGAAGGATCACTATCTAGAGACCACTCTTCTCTACTCTTCTGTCATTTGTTCCCCCAATATCTGCACCAGATTCTAACCTGCTACACACAGTATATTATTCCATAATCTGAAAGGTCTCTTCCAAGTCTTTCACGGTAAAGCTTGTAGTTCTTCTGTAAGCAGGGGCAGTTAAATTCCGTGGATTGTTAATGCATTCTCCAATTGGACACGTGGAAGTGGAGAATGAAATGATGCTCTCCATTAGCTTGGAGTTTCCACTCTATGCTTGAAAGTCTTAAGGTCCCCAACATTTCCCCCTGGCCAAGAGTGCCAATGGAGAGTTTCTTTGACACTGATGTAACAGTGAGACTTTCAATCGAGCTGCAGACCTCCCTGTTCAGATTGAGAAAGTAAAGAAGCTATTAATACGTTCATGGTGTCAAATGGAGGTTGTTACAGTTGCCCATCTGTTTGGTATTTCTGCGATTCGGGGGACACATTTCTAAGAGGGAGCATTGCCAGGCTTTTATGGCTCAGAGAGGCATATGCCCAAGGAGCCGATTGCCCCAGTAGTCACTGAGGGGGCTGTTTGCATTTCGTGCTTGGCCAAGTTAACGATAGGGCAGGACTATTTCTTTCTTTTTTATCTGGGGTTTTTGCAGAAGCATTGCCAATGATATATTGCTATTTTAGTGTGCTGGCGCTCTAGGTTCTTAAACAGCTTATTAATGCTGCCATAACTATCTGTTTTGTGTAGGTCTGTTACAAGAACACATGACATACTCAAGTTCACAACATGGTTTAGGAGAATTTTCTTTCAAAGTCTGCCCGGTTTGTACATTCTTAAAGATCTCATAGTTGAATACATTCATTAGTTGTCATCGTAAATGGAAACCAGAGTATTCCCCAAAAGCAAGCTGATGCTGGAAAAACTGCACTGCTTCTTTTTAATTGTGGAATGGACAGCCCCCAACAAGAAACATGGATGTTACCACATTTTAAAATAGGTGCCAAAATCATGTATTGCTTTTTTCATTAATATTGCGCACTAGTTACTTAATACATTGTTTGTTGAGAATGGCTTATATTTTGTCAATACATTAGGAGTAAGTAAGCATTCCCTGCACATAAAACCAAGAGGCCTTGAGGCGGCTTTGGCAATGCTTTTTTTGTTGTCTTGTTGAACTCGACAAAAGTTAACTAACTTCTGGCTTCTTTGCAGATTCCATTGGGGGAGGCTTATATCCCCATGGTACTTGCCTGTGTCTTTTTGGAGTGGAAAGCTTTATGGTTTGTCGTCAAGATACAAAACTATTGGATGGGTGATCCCCATAACTCATAGACACATGGGGTAACTATCAACACATGCAAAGTGGTTTGGTGTCTCACGGAAGCATAAAGCAATTCAATATAATTTATACGGATACATTACACTTTAAATGTCAATCTTCTTGGGAGAGCATAGGGCAATTAACAAAAACAATGGAACAATATCAATTCGCATCAAATTATTTACAACACAAATACAAAACACTTCATTATATAAAAGTATTACCTGATCATCATACTACACGCTAATACATGAAATAAAGTGCAAAGGATGTTCACCCTACCTTGTAAACATAATTAATGTGCAAAATGTAGCATTACATAGATCGCTTTTCATGACATTAAATATATCAATGATCACAGTCGACCATACACTACTGATCATGGTCTGATATCAGACCATTCATAGTGGACACTGGTCAACTAGTGGGTGTTAAAGAGAAACATGAAGCATTACATTACCATTGGTTTCCCCAGAACATTTGTAAAATACCTTCTCTAATACTAGTTTCGAAAAGGACAAGAAATAACTATTACAAAATTATTAAATTATCAGTCTTCTTCAGGATGTATAGAGCCAACCGGCGACTTCCCTTAATTCTTGACCACGGATATGTGCCTCATAAGATTCCTCACAAGCACTTCACACTGGCTCTAAAAATTACAGACATTCACTCATTCAATTCATCTAAGACTTCACCAGTTATTTGCCTCCAACATCTCTGTCCTACTATTAATCCTTTAATTACCTCCCATTCAAGTTGATGACTTCCGTCATCGACTTTGCATATCATTTCTCATATCCATGTATTTGATTGTGGTGACATCCGCTGCATAAAGTAAGTGCACGTTTATTTAAATAAATTTGAGTTTTGAACACTAACATCCTATTTCTTTCCAGAATTGTGGGGTGGGACTGCATATCAGGGGAGCACAGACATTTGACCAAATCACCCCCATCCTATGCAAACTACATTGGCTTCCACTCCAAGCCAGGATACTGTTCAAGACTGCATGTATCCTCTACAAAGCAGTCACTATTAGCACACCAGCATACCTGGTGGCTAAACTCCACAGATCTGATGGCACAGGCTCCTTGCGCAGCAAATAGACCAACCCATTTGAATCACAACTCGTCTGCAAAGAATGGACCCGTTAACAATCCTTCTCTTGTCATGCAACCACCCTCTGAAACCCTATCTCCATGTACGCTCAGAATGCCCCCACAAGTCTCCAATTTTGCAAATCTCTCAACCCCTGACTAAGGACTAATTCCAATGGATGCACATGCTGACACATAGACCTCACAGTACTGTGCTACTTTTAAAAGATGCCAGTCCAAATGCTGGATAGCCACACTCTGTACAGCGCTCTGCTGTTCTTGAGCTAGGTCTGTGCTTTAAAAAAAGAAAAAAAAAGAATCTGGCAGGTACACATAGTGAAAAAAACATAAATTTTCTAATATCTTTGCCATACTGTTAGTAATTGTACTATTTAATTTACAGAGCTACTTATGCATTTGGATGGGCTACAAGGGAATACATTCAGCAATGGCTAGCCACAGATGATGCTTACCGGTAGCAAATAGGCTTAGCCAACATGTAAAATATATCATGGGTCAAAGCGACTAGCTATGGATTTATTCCTGAAAACCCAGATGTGCTTGAAATTGAATATTTATTTTAAGTGCATATGGTTAAAACATTCAACCTTTTGCACTATTTCCATACATAGTAATATTAGAGAAAAAAAACAATTGCATAATATATATGGATCATAAAAACAGTTGTTAATGTTCCATTAAATAAAAATGATGATGAACTAGAGTATAGTTGTTCACTGGATGCTATAATTAAACGATCAAACCCACCTAACAGAACACCTACAGGCTGTTTTATCAGGAATACCGTAGGTCATACCCATCATTTTATGATTGGCCTTCTGTGTTTTTTTTATAGAATTTTTTTGTGTTTAAACAAGTCCCCACGAGAGAACATCCTGAAATGAGTGGTACTGGCCACCGAGACGTAGCTCAGGCTCACAGGTGGGCCATGTTGCGCAATGCATTCCTTTATGGTTCCATGTAATAATGTCCCCGCAGAAATTTCTCCTGACAAAAAAGTAGCTGTTTTTTGTGAAGACATTATTACATTGAACATGCGGGGGTATACAACCGGTATCCCCCAATTTATTCAATATATATATTATTTTTTTTACAAGGGGAGCACGGGACATCCCCGCAACCAGTCCACATATTTAATGTCGCCAATGGCTTTTCCCAGCAACATGTATGGGGACATAATTACCTGATACCTTCCCTATGAGGTTGGCTCCCAATGGATGGATAAATGTAGCTGTTGGAGTCACCGCCAGACATTTTGCATTGCATGGAGGCATATGGCCTTCTAATGTAGCCCTGTCTCCAGATTCTGACAATTTGCTACTACAGTGC
The DNA here is from genome assembly GCF_040938575.1 of Ambystoma mexicanum. Classification (NCBI taxonomy): domain Eukaryota; kingdom Metazoa; phylum Chordata; class Amphibia; order Caudata; family Ambystomatidae; genus Ambystoma; species Ambystoma mexicanum. Next base: position 435,893,487 of record NC_090933.1, on the reverse strand, counting down.
AATTAAGGGAAAGGCAAATCTATGTTGAAAACCACCCTGGTTTCGGCCAGTTCTGAGCAGATACAAAATCTGTAATTCGTTCAGGGTGCAGCCATGCATCGTATCCCCATAACTTTCAGTTTCAGGGAGGCCCAAGGTGCCCATCTCACCCCGAGATGGGTTAAAATAGGCTCTCTCCATAGAGTTGCAGGGGTACAGCATAGCCCCCTCAACCGGGAGGAGCCATTTCTGCTCCACAAATGCATGGAATTTCCAGGCTGATGCTTTTGCTGCCTTTGCGTCCTCTGCCTACGTGGATAGGAAATATTCTGTAATAAATGCATTTGTGTTCCCCATTTCCATATTAAACCCTTGATGCCAGTTCAGCACATATTTAAGGTACTTTTAAGCCGTCAACAAGCTTTGGCTTCTACATTAAAACCAACATAAACATTCTATTGCTGTTGACACATTCTCAGGTTATGTTGGTATTGCCTATTTTAATGGTATGCTATAGTTTTCCCAACTATATGCTAGCAAATTGCATTTTCAGCACACATTACCCAAAGTTTTATTAACAATTAATTTTAAAAAATGGAAGACTGTTGGGAATGGTGTTAGGAAATGTAGGGGAGAGAAGTGTAAATAAATAAGAGGGCATCCCCCCTTAAGAGGTAATGTCATGAAAAAGGTGTAGTGGCAGTTATGAAGATGAGGTAATGGAGCATGAACTTCGTCAATGTGCAGGTTTAGAGAATGACATAGATGCACGTTAATCTGCCTCTTTTTGCAATGGTGGTCCTTTACAGGAAGTTATATCTTGCAGTGTCGGTTTACCCCAAGGTGCAAAATGTGCATTCGCCACTAGCCGTTGGCTAGTGATATTTTACTCTTGGCAAGTATGAATTGTGTGCTCTGTGTATGTTTAGTATTGAGATGGTAAGTTACATTTTATGGTTGGCTAGTAACTTGCACATTTTTTGCCCCCAGGGTTTACCTCTTTGATGCTACATAGCAGTCATTCATGCACGGCTGATCTTGTCTCATTTAAGAGATATGAGCAGTATGAGGCATACATACATAATGTATTTTTATTAAATAGCAATTAATCGCCACCTATACGCCGAAACTATTAAATTATAGTTCAGCTAAGAGGGAGATATAGTGTGAGGCGGGACACACAGCTTAATGGCTCCATTGTAGCTATGAATCCTCTACTGATATTATAAAAACGTCTGAAGGAAATGTGCCTTCAGCCATTTCCATTTATAAGCAGTGTGCCAACACATCTGTTCCTTGCACTAAAATCCTGTTGAAAACCAGCATTGGCAAGCCAACTGTATTGGTGCTAGATAAGTATTTGCCAGAGATGTCCTTCGTATGCCCAGGTACTGATACCATTTTCCATCTGTTACCATTTTATGCCATGGTACCACCATTATTGCACTGCATGGAAAATGCCTACACCCTGTATGCACAAAAGTCAAAACTGTTGGCTTTGCCAAAGCTGTTTTGTCTGGAATGACGACCTGCTTTTTGGCATCAAAGAGAGTGCAGAATTTTGGAGCAACATATAAAGGACCTTCAGGCTCGGACTGGCCTATAGACAACAGGGCAATGCCTGAAACAAAAACGTAAAAACGTAGTGTGTGCCAGTTTTTGGACTAAAGTGGGCCTGTTTCTTGTCCATTGTGGGCCCTTTTGAGTTACTTCACAATGTGGTTGGTGGTTTTGACCCTTGTTGCTGAATAAAATGTCTATAAATTGCACAATTTGCATCACATTTTATCCACCCAAAAAAACCTTGGGTACTACTATTCAGTCTGCTAGCAAAGTAGTGAATTGCCATCTGCAGCTATGGGCTACTTTTCAATTGGCGCCCGCCTTCCATTCCCACTCTTCCGTGCATGTGGTTGGCTGTTTTTAAAAGGAGCGTGTGGTGGGCTCTTTGGCGGGCTCCGTCTGTAGCTACTGGAAGAGCTGCTCGCCGCAGTTTGTCTCTATGCCGTCTACTTTAATCGATGAAACGCACGCTTTCCAAATTTAGCTCACCTGCTGTTTTATATGTCTTCACTAGCATGCGACAAGGAAGAATCGCTTGGGTGTCATATCACGTCTGTTTTACAAACCACTACTCATTTTTAGCGGTGCGGGCGCGCGTGTTTTTGAGCTGCAGGAATACTGCTTAGCATAGCGCACTCGTTTATAAATCACGTAGTTAATTCCCCGCCTTCTGATTGGCGAGTTGGTCTTGATTGTGGGGTTTTACATTTCAACACGGAAAAGCCTTTCATGCACGGCTGCTCTTCTCTCATCGACCCTATTAGATCCACAAGATGGAGGGATAATAAGCTGACACTCTTGCTAAATTATTGCTTTCTGCGTTCAGTTGGCATCTATCTCTCTTTCCCTGCCTCTCGGAATCGGAGAGGTGGCCCCTGCAGCAGCTGGTTAATTTCCCTGGCTCCACACTACTGTTTAATGATCCGTTTCTCGTGTGCCACCTCTCTCATCTGCTGAAAGATAGGTACAAATTGGACCTATAAAATTATAATACATTTCTTAGTTATCTTTGTTTTTCAAATTGGCAACCACTCTGTTGGCCGTTACCGTGATCTTGCACATACCCAAGGCGTTGCCAACGCGAAGCCTCCAGGACTTGTTAAGGCCCTTAAATGTATGCCTGAAATTCGCTATCCGCAGGCGGTGTGTGCAGAGTTGCCTCTGCATGTGGGATGAAGCATCCACTGGGAGGGTGTAACGGCCTTTTGGCCACTGGGCCTATCTCCTGGCGTTGCCAGATGGCCCGTCTGTTGAGACCCATATCGGCAGCCTACTGTCTGGACTTCACACAAGGTGGTTTGCAAACAAAAGACTCGACTTGCAATTACCAGACCGTCTTTAAAGAGAAGAAAGAAGCAACTCGGTAGTAGTTAACGCTAAATGGGTGCATCTACTTCAAATTTTAGGTGCACGGTTTCGTGATAAATTTCTGTTAGTTAACCATGGACAGTGCTGGGTGAAAAGCCCTTTGCCACTGCAGATCTCCTGAAATACAACCGGAAGACTGCTCTTGTCGATGAAGAAAAAGCAGGAAACCGGCCATTTTGAATAGGTAAGTCTTTAATGATGCCGGACTCACCTATTCAAAATGTCCGGTTTCCTGCTTTTTCTTCATAGACACTCAATGCCTTGAGAGAGCAGCCTTTCATTTGTATTTCAGCTTCTATGGTCCCTGAGCGAACATTTCAAATTTCTGTCCTAATAACTTTTTTTTACCAAAAAAATGTTTTTGTTTTATGTTAGCAAAGAGTTTTAGTAGAAAAAGTTGGGGTTAAGTTTTCAAATAAAAAAAACGTTTTATTACGTAATGGCATTCAGATTCACACAATGCATGCAGTGCTTTTGTGGAGCAGCAGGAAAAATTCTAGTGGTTGCCCGTTCCCTTTCACTGTTTCTCAGAAATGATTGCAAAGCCTTGCGAGGATGCGGTACCTCTGGTGCTTCTCTGGGCTTGACGGTGTGGACATTGCAGCGATCTTTGGCATACACCACCAAAAGTGATTCACACGTATTCTTGATTGAACGGTGACGAGAAATTGTTGGACTCCTTAGACATTTTATGAACTTGTTGGTCACTTGGAATATCTGGTCAAAATGATGTTTCGAAGGGATTGTGTCCTCCGACGTATTCCTCATCTTAGATATCGGAAATTTTTTTCTCTAGAGGGCGCTGCGCGTGGACGTCCTCCGAGTCGATGTCCCTCAACAGCCGCCATATCGACGTCATCCTGCTTATAAAGGCCGCGCGCAGCGTCCGTTGCTCAGTTCCGTTTTTCCGCGCTTACTCAGTGCCTCGGAATACCGTTGCTCAGTTCTTAGTCAGATTAATCCTATTTACCTCGAGTCATTCGATCCGTACTCGATGGCTTCCTCGTCGGAACCGACAACTCCTCGATCCGGCTTCAAGAAATGCCGAGATTGTGGGAAAAAGATGTCGTTGACTGACCCTCACAGAGTTTGTCTGTGGTGTTTGGGAGCTGAACACCGTTGTTCGGAATGCGAGGACTGTATGTCCATGACAGCTAAGGCCCTAAAGGAGTGTAGGGGGAAGCTGGAGAAAGGTAAGACTTTTAAAGCTTCTTCGTCGACGAAGTCGAGACATTCGTCTCCTCGTCACCATTCGCGCTCCAGGTCTCGGAGTGGGTCTCATCACTCCTCGAGATCGAAGCACTCGAAGAGGAGACGTCGAAGATCCCCTTCTCCGTCTTCCTCTGTTTCGCCAAAAAGAATCCCTTGCCCCACGAAACATAGTTCCCGGGCTGAATGGGAGGAATTCCGAAAAAATATGATGAGCGTCTTAGAGAAAGCGGCCTCGACCCCCTCGAAGACTGCCGAGAGCGATGCTCTGGTCGAAAGAACCGAAGGTCAAAAACGCCGCGAGTCGCAGTACCCGGCGAAGGAAACCTCTCGAGCGCGTCTCGAACCCTCGAGTAGGACTATGACCTCCAAACCTTGTTCGAAGGTTCCGTCGTCGAGGTCGATGTCTTCGACGCCGTTGTCGAAGGGACCTTCGACACACGGGTCTGTCGACTCGACGCCAGCTTCGACACCGGCATCGACGCCAAGAAAAGTCACGGTTACGACACACCCAGTGACTATCCCCAGGTCCTCGACGTCGATGGCTTCGAGATTGTCGAGTAGAATTCCAATTCTGTCGAGGTCTTCGAGGCCTCCGCCTTTGTTTTCGACGCCACGCTCGAAGCCTTCGGCGTCGACGACATCGACGTTTTCGAGGCCGATAATGACAAGTTCGGCACCCTCTGCCTTGGAAATGGGATTTACTCCCTTTATGAGTTCAGAACAATTGAGAACTATGTCCTCAATTTTGGAAGAGGGTGAATTGTCTGAACAGGAAGACACATTTGAGTTGCAGGGACCTGTAACCCCAATTAGAGAGGAATTTTCCTCTGAAGAGCGCAGGTTAAAGGATCTTCATGATTCCTTACATGAGGCAAGTGGGTTAGACACTTCCCCTGAGGTGGAGTTTGCTAAGCCAGACCCGGGGGAGCATGCTGAAACCCCCTATAGAGCCTTAATGGCCAGGATCACAGAGTTCATGGGGTGGTCTGCACCTTCACAATCTTTCCAACAAGATGACCTCATGGATATTCTTGACAAAGGCCCACAGGAGGATCCTGTGGTGCCTTTTCATAAAGCTCTTCAGAGAAAGATCATGACAAACTGGGAAACACCAGATGTAGTACCAGCAGTAAATAAAAAACTGTCTACAAAGTACAGGGTATCTTCTACAGACCCAGAGTTTTTGTCTAAACACCCATCCCCAGAAAGTCTGGTGGTACAGGCAGCATCCTCTACCGATGTCAAGACGGCTTATCGTACCGTCCCACAGGACAGGGACGATAAAAAATATGATGCTATGGCAAAGAAAGTCTTTTCAGCATGTAGCATGGCGTTAAAATCTGTTAATGCTACTTGCACCCTTGCTAGGTTCAGCCATACACTTTGGGAGTGTGCTTCTACAGCGGCTGACTGCATCCCGGAGGGAGAAGAAAGGGATGCGTTCCTGAATATTATACAGGACGGTAAAGACGCTATGTGCGAATCCCTCCAGACGGGCATTGATTCGGCTGACAGTATCAGCAGAGCAATGGCGGCAAGTACATCAACCAGGAGATTCGCTTGGTTGAGAAAGTCTGGTTTTGCCCGAGATGTGCAAGCCAGGCTCTTGAACATGCCATTCGATGGCTCTTCTTTGTTCGGGAAAAAGGCGGATGACAGTTTAGAAAAACTGCAAACTTTAAAAGCAGCAGCAAAATCCCTAGGAGCTGCAATCCGTCAGACTCCTTTTTCGTCCCACAGGAACCTCTCCGAGGGGCAAGTCCTTTCGCTTCTACTCCGCATTCGAAAGAGGTAGAGGACGACCGGCTCAAAGGGGACGAAGAAGAACTACCCGAGGTGGACGGGGTAGATATTCAAAAGCCGCAGCAACAGCAGGTACCTCTTTACCATCGGCATCTGCATCAGCCGCCCCAAAACCACTCTGAGGACTTCCCTCACAGGACACCTGTAGGAGGCAGGTTGACTCAACATCTGGCGGTATGGCAGGCTATCACGTCAGATGCTTGGGCATTGGAAACAGTTGCCCAAGGTTACTGCCTGCCTTTCCTACGTATACCTCAGAGTCATCCACCGGGGATCAGCTCTCAGAAAGCTCCAGATCCGCTCCTCTTGCAGGAAATTTGGGACCTGCTAGAGAAAGGTGCCATAGAACCGGTACCTGTAGCGGAGAGGAACAAGGGCTGGTACTCCCCTTACTTTCTCATTCCAAAGAAAGACGGAGGACTGAGATCCATCTTGGACTTGCGAGAATTGAACAAATTCCTCAGAAAAGACAAATTCAAGATGGTCACTCTTTCTCAGATCCTCCAGGCCCTTCAGTTCCAGGACTGGTTGGTATCTCTGGACCTTCAGGACGCTTATTTCCATGTGCCTATCCATCTCAAACACAGGAAATACCTGAGGTTCGCAATTGGCAACTCTCACTATCAATTTCGAGTGCTGCCATTTGGGCTGACCTCCGCCCCGAGGGTCTTCACCAAGTTAATGTCGGTAGTGGCTGCAAGTCTAAGGAGGGAAGGGATTCACGTCTACCCCTACCTGGACGATTGGTTGATCAGGGCTGTTTCTCCGGAACAAGCTCAGATCCAGCTAAATCACGTGTGCCACTTCCTTCACAGACTGGGCTTCTCCCTCAATTTAAAGAAGTCACAAATGATACCATCGCAGAGACTCCAGTTCATAGGAGCGATCCTGGACACTTCCCTCGGAAAAGCCTCGCCACCAGAGGTGAGGGCTCAAGATATTCTACAGATGGTTACCAAGTTCCAACATGCCCAACGTCTCCCAGCCTTCGACTTTTTGAGGTTGCTAGGCCTCATGGCATCCTGCATTTTCCTAGTGCCAGAGGCTCGCCTGAGAATGAGATCCCTCCAGTGGGCACTGAGGACTCAGTGGTCACAATTCTCAGGGAGAATGACGGATCTTCTTCAGGTTCCCGGCAGGGTGGCTCGAGACCTTCAGTGGTGGGCCTGTCAGGAGAACATTCTAAAAGGAGAACAGTTTTGGCAACCCTGGCCGGAGATAACAGTAGTCACGGATGCCTCACTCACGGGGTGGGGAGCCCACGCCAACGACTTGACCATCAGCGGTCGTTGGTCTCCATCGGAGTCCAGACTACATATCAACCTGTTAGAGCTGAGAGCCATCAGACTTGCGCTGAAGGCGTTCCTGCCAGCTGTACAAGGGAAGAACGTCCTGATAATGACGGACAACACGGTGGCCATGCATTACCTCAACAAAAGAGGCGGCGTAGGATCACTACCCCTGTGCAGAGAGGTGATGCAGCTCTGGTTTTGGGCAATCCAAGAAGGAATCTCTCTATCGGCAGTTCACCTAGCCGGAGAGAAGAACTTGACAGCGGACTCTCTGAGCAGGCAGAACAGTCTCCCACGAGTGGGAGCTAGCTTAGGAAGTCCTTCAAGAGATCTTCGCCCTTTGGGGAACCCCTCAGGTAGATCTGTTCGCCACCAGCCTAAACAGGAAATGCGACCTGTTCTGCTCAAGGGAATTTCCCCCGAGAGGAGCTCTGGGAGACGCGTTCATAGTGGACTGGGAGTTTCCGCTTCTGTACGCGTTCCCATCGGTCCCTGTCATTCCTCAAATGATCAGGAGGTTGAGAAGATTCCGGAGGACCATGATCCTAATTTCCCCGGATTGGGCCAGGAGAACGTGGTACCCGGACCGTCTACACACACTTGTCCATCTGCCCTCCAATTCGACTTCCACTCAGAGAGAACCTACTCTCACAGAAGGGAGGTCAGGTTCTCCATCCAGACATCAAAACCCTCAACCTTCACGCTTGGCTTCTGAAAGGCTGAGGTACAAGGATTGGGACCTCCCTGATGATGTTATGGAGGTGTTGCTTTCGGCAAGGAGGCCAGCAACAAAGTCTTTATACCGCTGCCGTTGAAAAAGGGTCGATATTCTGTTCTCTACACCAGCTGCAAAATCTGTTCCATGTGGTACACCAATGGTTTTGTCCTTCCTACTACATTTGGCAAATTCAGGCCTTCAAGTTGGCACCATTAAGGGCTATCTCGCAGCGCTATCCATCTTTAAGCGTACTGCGGAAGAACCATCCTATTTCAAATTACCCTTGGTAATACAGTTTCTAAAGGGGTTAACCAATGTTTATCCCCCAAGACCATTCCAAATTCCCCTATGGGATTTAAACTTAGTACTAACTTTCCTGATGGGTACACCTTTCAAACCTCTCCATTCTTGTTCGTTAAGATTCCTTACCCTTAAAACTGTTTTATTAATAGCACTTAAATCTGCTAGAAGGGTGAGCGAATTACAAGCTCTTTCTTGTAAACCCCCTCACACAATATTTCACAAAGACAAAGTTGTCCTGCAAGTGAAGCCTAATTTCCTCCCAAAGGTGGTTTCTGAATTCCATATCACTCAGAAGATTACCCTACCATCTTTCTATCCTCCTCCTCACCCGGGGAAAGAGGAAGAGAGGTTACACAGGCTAGACCCTAGGAGGGCTTTAAGTTTTTACATCAGTAGACTAGCCAGGATAAGACAGGCAGACCAGCTGTTTGTAGGTTACGCAGGTCACAAGCTGGGGTTACCAATAACTAAGCAGACAATTTCCAGATGGATCATTCTAGCCATTCTGGAATGTTATAAACTGGCAGGGAAAGAGCCCCCTCAAAACCTTAGGGCTCATTCGACCAGAGGTATTGCAGTTTCATCGGCCCTCAAAAGAGGCGTGCCGGTTAAGGACATATGTGCGGCCGCTACATGGTCGTCTCTCCATACCTTTACACGTTTTTACAATTTGGATTCCTCCTCCAGTCAAGAGACTAGGTTTGGAAGGGCTGTACTGCATTCTATTCATCAATAGAAGACAGCGTGAAGTCAGTACTCCCTCCTCCGATAATAGAACACTGCTATGGGAGCCCATCTAAGATGAGGAATACGTCGGAGGACACAATCCCTTCGAAGAACAAGTTACTTCTTACCTTGTAACGTTCTTTCGACGGGATGTTCCTCCGACGTATTCCTCATCGACCCTCCCATCCATCCCAGCAGTTCTACTTCCCTTGTTGTTGCAGCTTACGCTCCTTCAGGGTGATTAGTTAGTCCAGAAAGTATTATTGTGGGCTACAAAACGGAACTGAGCCACGGACGCTGCGCGCGGCCTTTATAGGCAGGATGACGTCATTACGGCGGCTGTCGAGGGACATCGACTCGGAGGACGTCGACGCGCAGTGCCCTCTAGAGAAAAAATTTTCCGAGGCCAGCAGAGCTGGAAGGAGATATCTAAGATGAGGAATACGTCGGAGGAACATCCCGTCGAAAGAACGTTACAAGGTAAGAAGTAACTTGTTCATCTGTAGGATTGAGATTCATGGTGATTGATGAAAACATTAGGATGCCAGTACTGGGATGAACTCCTTTATAAGTGCACTGTTACATGTCAAGCTGAATAGTGGACTTGTGTATAGTATTGTGATAAGTTCTTCTATCGGGCAAATAATGTGTAACTATGTAAAGCATTCTAAAGATGTGTTAGAAATGTGCCACCCCTCAAGTATTGGTTAAAAGGAAAATCTTTTTTTTATTCGAAAGCGTTTCACCCTTATAGAAAATCAACACTTTTGATTGGAAGATCATATACGTCGTTATTTCCCTTGGAGTTTATGTTCATTATCACAGCCTCAGTGCAGCAAACCTACACAAGAAGCTTGAGTGCAGGGCTGAGCCGATGACACTCCATTCTGAAAGAAAAGGTCTAACTGTGGAACAATATTCCAACCAATGCTTGTAGGGCTTGGTGAGAGCATGGTTAACGTCACAAGAATCTGTGCCTGCAGGGGGTGGGGAGGTTACACATTGCAGTTAGGGTATCTACAACGTACTTTGTTAAATGGCTGCTTAAAAATTGCAATGTGTCGGTGGTGAAGTTGAGACTTGACAAAAAACGACTCCATAACCGGTTCTGTATCCCCTGGGGACTACAAATGTAGATGAAGTGATGGCAGGATACACAGCTAGTTGGACATCACCCTAAAGGTTGAAACGGGAACAATATTGCCAAATACATCATCCAAGGGGAATAGCCCCAAATACATGCAATTCTGAATGTGCAAAGGGCCTTCCCAATATATATATGAAATCGGACCACTCTTTAAGAGAGTATAAATGTTCAAAGGGAAGTCCAAGGGTCAAATAGTTGCTGCTTTAGCAAAGAAAGACCACACTAGTAAAAAGCATAGCCAGTCTGACCACTGCCCTTACAGCAAATAGCCAACACGTGCCTGTGCTTCAAGGCTTGCTGTCACAAACTCACTCCTTCCAAAAGGTTACCATCACTGCAAGCACTGGTCAACAGACACACACTGCTTATGCATGTAAGATCTAAAATGTATGAATGTCATTTTGCACATTTATTTAGTACTCTGTAGTTTATGGCATCTGCCCACTTAGGTTAAGGTTACCTTTGTAAGTTTTCTGTTCTCTTCTTCTTCTCGTATTCATTGTGCAGGCACCCTTCGTGGGAAGATCTTCACCATCTGTGTATTGGAAGTTATTTTTGATCGAAATGTACGTCCTTGCCCTTAAAATAAATACAATACAGATCAACACCCTCCACGAGGCAGCCAGATAGTGAAAGCGGTTAGGGCTAGCCTCCTGTCGTCTTGGTATATTAGGCCGCTCTGGTTTATATACTTTCTAGCCATCATCTGTGATTTGTATGGCGGCTTCCACTGTAGGATAGTGTCTTGAGCCGCTTGTCTACCCTGGCTCTGTCGTCTAGTCCTTTATGGACGAACATGTTCTTTTTCCAAATCATCAAAAACATCTTGGCACACACAGCACAAAATAAATTGATGGACTGGCCTTTCCTTTCAGCTGGCACAAGCTAGCAAAGGTAGCCACAAAGGACGGCCGGTCAATCGTGCATTTAGTGCAAGAATGCTACTTTTCAACACCCATTTATAATTTTAAAATCATAAAAGTGAAGTTTATAAAAGTTGCATTTTTCGGAGTGCTATACATTTCTTTAGCTTTAAAGTCGTTTGAATCTGCGGATGGGAGGAATAATTCATGAGTATCCCTTGTGTATTCTAGACCTGTATCTTGGTCTCGGGTTGGCATGAGACATGCAAATTGCCTAAGCGGCAAACCACCATCAGAAAGATCCCTGTGAGCAGGACGCTCGTGTCTGTTGCTTGCAGACCATATATATTATGGATTGAAACATAAATGCATAGCTTGAAGGAGACCTTCTTTTTTTATGTCGATCCATGGCTTACTCGAACTATGAAGTTAAAGAATTGTCATCCGTAAATGTGTGTGACACGCAGTCCCACATGACGGGCTGAGTGCCCCCAAGCACCTCGGCTTACACAATATTGCTGCGAACACTTTCTACTCGGGTTTTACTTTGATTTAATCGCATGGATAATAAATCCCAGTCCACACATTAATAGAAGGCCCTTTTTAAAACACATTTTTACGTTTGTTTTTATATAGATTCAAATTAAGCTTACACAATTTAGGATTGTGCACAAGAATACATTTTTGATAAGTATGATAATCATCTTCATGACCTTATTGTTTTATTTTAGTTTGAATAAGAGAACAATCCAAGAATATTACATCACAAATAAATAAGAAACATGCAAAATAGGACAGGAAGATCTGTCTAGGGAATTCTTTTGCATCAAAAACCTTGGCTGAGTTGAAAGGGGCGCATATAGGAGAAGTCGGTTTTGCGCACCCTGAGCAGCACTGCACGGGTGTGATATTTTTTGGATCTTTATGAAGTGAGGTTTGATGGTTCAGCTACATCGGAAGCTTTCACCTATCGGTGCACTGATATGGCGTTCACACCATATATGGTGGCAGGGTTGAGTGGGCATTCTGGAACTATCCATTATGGAGGCCACTCATTATTCTAGGACCCAAGCGTTGATCTGTGTGTGCATTTTCATGGTGAACCCATGGAGGAGGGTGGGTGTCCTATGGCTGCAGAAAAACTCGCCACACTGCACATATGGAAATGACAATCGGCCATAAGCCATGAAAGGTTCAATGGTCTTCAAGGGACAAGTCGCAAAATGGTATATCTAAATAGTCCAATGAGATTGCCACCAGTCAGTAGAGCAATGCATCAAAGTCACAAACTAGCTGCGTTCGGCTCATTTGCTGTGTATGCATGTATTTATGGGAAATGCATTTCATAAATGCCATCGGACACATAGGATGCTTGAGATGGACAGCTTCAGTTACTCACTAAGATAATTGAAAATGTTCAGAGATGATGCAAGCTCCCCTGTGCCATTCTACACCCTGCATGTGTGAAGCTTTAAAATCCTTGTTCAGTATTCTCATTGAGTAACAAATATCTGTTTAACTCTAAACTAGCTATTAATAAAAATAGTGACAGTCCGAACTGTTTCTCTGATTTAAAGTCCTTTACGGATTCTGATGAGTATGGGATTCAAAGAATACAGCCAATGTTTCCACGCTTGAAGGAGAAAGGAGACCCAAATTAAACGCGTTCTTTAAGTGTGTTCCAAACCAGATGAAAATCACAAACCTGCTGAAGAGGCAACAAAGGGCATTCTGCCATTAAGTGCCTGGGGTTAACATTAATTGGCCTGCCCATGTAGACCTACAGAACGTGTTTAGAATCTTTTCCAACTCCGACATTACCGAATCAGGCCGCAAACTCTCCATCATTCGCTAAACAATCCAACATCAATAACAATCTGTAGTAAAGTAACATTGCTGTTCCAACAAAAATAGTACATCGACTTCTAGTTTCCCCCTTCCAAAAGCATACCATTGCACAACTTCACTGATCTCTTCAAGTAAGACTTTGCCAGCATTTCCTACCTCCAGTGCCTTCACAGATGAAGAATACAACTTCCTACCCTGTCCTTAAGCCCATCTCCTCTTAAGGCACTGCTCCGCCTACTCACAATTCTCGACATCTCTCGATACATTAATTTTCCCTTTGCCTCTGATTAGTCAAATTCTGCCCCTCCCACAAAAAGCTTTGAGCAAAATAATCTCCAAAACTACTGTCCATTGATCTCTTGGCTCTATAAGGACAACCACACGTCTACTACAACAAATTCTTTAATTCTGAGCATTCTAGATGCAATATTTAAATTGTCGGTGTCCAGGTAGGTGAAAATGCCATTTGCACCACAGATTAAGGTGAACCCCCTCACCCCTTACTTTCCTCGTCCTGCTGACTAGTCAGTGGCCTTCAATACTGTTGACATTTAAAGCCACTCTACACAGCTCTCCTTTCTATTTAATCATCATGTACTGAAGTGGTTATGTTATCCTAATTTAACAGGTGATAGCAGTTTATTCATTTGGAGACATGGGAGCCCCATTATCCTGTTGACTTGCAGAGAGTTGCAAGTTTTCATACTGTAATATTTAGCAGATGCAGGTTCTCAAACAGATTGTTGGTTGGGCCGGATACTATTTTAAATCTATATGGCAATAGAATCCCAGCTGTTTCTCGAGGTATCATCACAACACAATAGCCACTGCTGAAGAGCTCATCTGAGCGCTTGAAGGACCATGTACCTATAATTGCACAGTATATTTGGTACACGTTGTCCTCGCCAAAAAATAAATTGCTCTAAACCTCTAAATTAGCCATGATTGCAGGAACTTTTTTTCAGCCACAATGATGGCGGGAGCAGCATTCTCAATGGATTACCAGACTGCACATAAAACCTTTAAAGACCAGCTTCCACGCCGCAGCATGCATTATCACCTCTCACAGAACATTCAGCCGTATGGCAAAAACACGTTGTCAATCAGGCCCATTGCGTTTTCTTTAAAACTCAAAACACACCACTAGTGGTGGTGTAGAGATATATTTGAAGATCTCATTCTTTTCATAAAGCGGACATCCCAAATCTAATGCTCCTGCATATTCAGTCCGACCCCACGATTCTGGGACCATAAAAAGGCTGGTTGAGATCAAAATGATATGTATTTACCCAAAATAAAGACAAATGTGGCATCCTTTATTCAGGGGAAGTCACGACAAGGCCATCAGCTATGAATTGCAGGGGCTTATTTACCAAATAAAGTGTCTTGCATTTTACATTCTCACTTAATATAATGCATGTGCTCAGACACACAACAGAACTATTAATCATGTTTCTTACAATTCCAATCCTAAATAATACTGGACCACCTCAAAAAATGACTTCATTCTATGACCACAATGGTGCTTATCGGACAGTTTATTTAAGCTCCTTTCAGTTCACATTAATACAAAACTACTTCGGTCAATCATTACCAAATACAAAAGCTTTTTTTTTTTTCTCCAGTATTGGTACCAGGAAAAAGTCGCATGGAAAACATGACATTAAGGCACATGTATTTTCTTCTATTTGTTTTCCACAGTGTAATTGTGGGGATGTGGGTGTCTAACTTTGTCATGTAATACTTTGTCATCCAATTGAATTTAAGCTATTAAGCATTGCATTTGAATTTTGCAGGTTTGACTAGGGAAGCATTGTTAACACATTTAGAGTGCACAGGCTATTGGATCACCCACTTAACCTAGGAGAACAGGTGATTTTCTAATACAAGGATGAGTACTTTCCCTCTTCACGTTGCAACCGGGTCACGTTGTGCAATGTCAAGAGTGAGGAGACTGTATTTTTAAATTGGGACTATTTTCTTTTGAAAAGGGCATTAGGGTGCCGAACTCCCTTTAACCTACCCAGTCACCTCTTAATATCTATGGCTTTCACAGTTCTCAAGTTGTCAATCCTCGAGATGTGGAAAAGTGTATACTTCCAGAAATCCAGCAGCAGACTACTCCTGAGAAAGCCACAGGATCCAATTGACCTTTTACTTACAAAATGCTACACTATCAGTGCTGGGAAGTGTTCCCTGTTTTATTCAGCGCATTCTGTCGAGAAAAAGCATTTTAGCATTTATTTTCATGTAATCTCCCTAAGCTTCAAGCACAATAAAAAGGATGAATTTACACTAGCAAGCTACAATATCCCATTTTCTTGATGATAATATTATGGCAACCCTTGTACTCTGTTCATGGAATTGCTATGTTTTCGACATGCAGTCATTTCTAACTAGGCTTTGATATAATGGGAAGCACAGTTGTATTTCACAGAAAATACCAACATTTTCTTTATTTAGCATTAGTGCCCCTTAGTGTACTTGACCTCCCAATTCCCTTGCATCCTAGGGACTTGGGCATTATTCATAAAGGACTTGATTTTTTCATTTGGAGATTTTTCATATTCTCTTATCAATCTTTCTTTATGGCACAAAGCCAACAGAAACCCTCGAGTTCCCAGGAGGTCCCTGCCAGTAGGTCTCCCCTGGTCACTTCCTCTCTCTTCCAAGAAAGTTGAACTGCCTTGGGTTAATTTGATTCAGAATCCCTCAGACGAGGCCCAATCTGTCATGTGGTATTTAGACTCAGCACTCCTCTAGTGGGCACAGGTGTTCTTCCCTTGAGTGTGACGTTTGATTCCAAAGTCTGTATTACCTCCCAGGGGTGCTCCTGCTTTTTAAAATGTACAATATTCCCACAGTCATGTCAAACTATTTGATTGATCAACTCTTTCCATTGGCTTGCCTCCTATTCAGCCAATCCCATGGAATGCACACCCCCTAGTCTCCATTGAGTTATCCGAATTCCCACATATGTGACCAGAATATAAAATGGGGACATTTGGTCTTAATAATTTGCAATTGTAGGATCGTTTTTATTCCCTAATTCTTTGTAGCAACCTGCTACCTCCAACAAAAATATAGATTTCTGAAATCTCTTCTCGAAAACGGACGTCTGCATTTGTGGCATGACTGTCGGGCATTTATTCATAGAATTATGCATATTGATAATGTTAATAATTAGAAATCAGGGAATTCTGATAGAGGCATCTCACGATTACTACACACCCTTCGTCATGTTCATTTATTGTATTACAATCAATCTAAAAAAATGAGCTTCATGTGCATTTGAACAGCCCATTTCTGTGCCTTACTTTGATTTCTGTGGTTAGTAAAAGCAATGCTAGCAGGACTAGTAGCCAATAATTACCTGAATCTGCTGACACAGTGCATCCTTTGTTTGGATTTCCATTAAGCTGTATATGTGCTGCATCAATGCCTCCAATAAGGTCAAAATTGACACATTAAGGCAATTAATTATTTTTGACGCTAGACCTTCGAAATGCAGGCCTGATTGTTCTCAGTGAGCACACCATTCTTCAGCTTCTACGTATATGCTACTTTGTAGGCTATGTGTTTCTTGAATGGGCTTTGAGGTTGGGGCTGCTCATTAACACAGAAAGCCTGTTCACTCAGTCTTTTGTTCTGGAAAACAAACAGGTTTTCTTGATTAAAGGGCACTCTCAGGTTACACATTTTACATGGTTAAGACCGGTCCCATTTGAGTCTTAACCTCCCCCAAATGGGAACCTGAATGCAGGGCTAAAGTGTGAGTTTGTCACTGGAAAACGAATCCACATTTCCCCAAGCCAGCTGAGAGCATCATATATTAATGTATGCCCAAAAGGCCCATTCACCTCTGCTGTAATGATAAAGTGAATGCCATTCTATCAGACATTTCAATAAGGTAGAAAAACGGTACTAAGTGTTTATTTTGAACACCTTTTAGTAGCTAGTAAATTGTGAGAAATGTTGGTAAATAGTGATGCATTATTTTGGCAGAGGTGGTGAAGAGATTTTGTGTAATAGGCATGGGGCATATACTAGTGCTGAATCCTTCTGTTGCTCTGCTTACTGTATCATGACATGTTTCCATTCCCGGTACGTCTGTACCCTGTGGAAGGCATTGGCCCATAACTTAGCCATTGAAAGAACCCACTGTGATCCCTCTATATGTTGCCTAAATCGATACCAATTGAGAATAGGCCAAGTGAAATACTTGCTCTTCTGCATAGCCTCTTTAGATGGCAGCCTATCCTGTTACTCAACTTGTCTGTCGATTCTGTTCAGACATTCACAGAGGGGTTAGGGTTGTGACTTTGTTGTACTGTGACATTTCTCTCTCACAGCCTTATAATACACTATGGCAAAATATTCGGGTCCATCGACTTGGAGAGATGCACTAAATTTGGAGTGATGGGCTGTTATGAGGTATAGCCAAGGTTCTTAGTTTGTACTGTTATGTATTTAGTAGCTCGATAAATCAATTAATTAATATGTACCATCGGTATTGTATTTTGTGACTACTGTGCCCTGTAAATATGAGGTATATTATCAAAATCCTTGCTCTTCATTCCATTCTATGGTGCATTGCAAATGTTTCTTGAACATTGTATTAATGTATTCCATCCAAAACTGGACTCTACAAGACCGAGGGGAAATCTTGTCTATAAGGACCCATCATTCGTAGGTCCTGCACAACAGTCTGAAAATACCCTAAAGGTAATTAATAATTCAAAGTGGAAGAAACAGTCTTGTAGATGTGCCGCTCCCCCTTTATGCACCTTCACAACACAGTGCATGTCACTTAAGTAGGTTTATATGACACCGGTGACCTGAGGCAGTCTTAAGTATCTGTTGGTTTCAAGGATCTTCTAGGTTCCTACTATGTCGAACCTGAGAACGCCGAACATGGTGGTGCAACGTGTAGTATGCAAGTGGGGGTGCTGGAATCATTGGCGCATGGTGGTGGACTGGAAGGTTGCATACTTTTTGGGGTTTGGGGGCTGGTGTGCATAGCGGAAGTTCAGGCATATATGTGCACGCTCTTTTGGCATGCAGCACAGAAGCTGTAACTGACGCTCACACTTTTCTGCTTCAGTAAAAGGAAGCCACAGTGCTCGGGAGATTATTACAAAGCACAATTCGAGGGGGGGGTGGGTGGTGTCCTCCGACGTATTCCACATCTATGACAGGTAATGACCACAGCTGTGCTGGTTCGGAAAACTTTCGGCAGTGTGTGTCCTGCGTCGATGATGCCGATATGTTGTTCCTCGAGGGCCTCCGTTGAGGGTCGACGTCACCGGATGTTATATATAGGACGCACGATGCCCGTAGCCTCAGTTCTGTTTTTTCCACAAAGTGTTTGCTTCGGAATCTCGGCCCGCTCGATCCTTCTGTGCAAAATCGTCTTCTTCTGCTACCCCAAAGTCGGGTTTTAAAAAGTGTCGGGACTGCGGGTAGAATATGTCAATCACGGACCCGCATGACATCTGCCTTTGGTGTCTTGGCGAAAGCCACGCCACCGATGACTGCGAAGAGTGTCAGTCCCTGACGTCTAAGGCCTTGGGGGAACGGAAGAAGAAATTGAAGGTAGGTATGGTATCTAAGCCCCATAAGTCGAAGTCCGCTGGGTTTTCGGCTGATGACTCGATGGTTGACTCTCCGCGTCGGCGAAAGTCCAGGGCTTTGTCTAGGAGTGGTTCCCGCCATTCCTCTGCCTCATCGAGGCATTCTAGGAAGCACCGTCACAGGTCGCCTTCCCCGTCTTCGTCAGAGGAGGACTCCGCTAGACGGTTGACTTATCCCACCAAGTCTTCGTCACCGGCGGAATGGGATTCATTCCGCCGGCAGATGTTGGTGATTTTGGAATCGCAAGGCACAGTTCCGTCCGTGCCTTTGAAAGAAGACTGAAAGGAACGTGCTCAGTCCACCACTCGCATGCCTTCGGGCTCGGACGGTGAGCGCGATCATCGGGAGCCGTCGAGGACCTGTTCGCACAAGGGAGATCGCCATAGCCGTGCCAGGTCCAGGTCCCGAAGCCTTCGAGGAAGGCGTCGGCGCCGTGTCCATCGAGGGACTCAATTGAGGCTCCGCCCTCAAAGAGGTTGCCAACATTGTCGGCGCCTCAGCCGTCGCCAAAACCATTGGCACCCTCAACTCAGTTTGTGGAGGATTTGCCGGAGGTGCCCCGGAGGGCTGTGTAAAACTCAGAGGAAGGCTCTCAGTAAATCAGTGAGGCCTGTTTTTGAGCCCTTTTCTGTTCCTCCTCCCAGATTGGATTTGTTCCAACCTTTGGATTATATTTCAGAGGTGGAGGAAGGGTCTGAGCAGGAGATGGTTGCGACTCCTGATGTTCCTGATGACTTTGTGTCTGGGCACAGTCAGTTGGAGAAACTCAGTCAGTCCCTGCATGACGCTAGTGGTCTTGACACCTCTCCGGAGGTGGAGTTTGGTAGGCCTGAGCCGTGGACACATGCCGAATCCTCTTATAGTCGTCTCATGACAAGGGTGACTGAATACTTGGGGTGGTCTGCTCCTCCTGTTGATTTTGATCAGGATGATCTGACGGACATTCTGGACCAAAGCCCACCCACTGACCCGGTGTTGCCATTTCATATGGCTTTGCAAAGAAGGGTAGCTACGGTTTGGACTGCTCCGGAGAGTCTCCCGGCAGTGAATTAGTCGCTTCCGAAAAAATACCGTCCTGCCAGTAGTGACCTCTGCTACTTGTCGACGCACCCTACTCCAGAGAGTTTGGTGGTGCAGAAGGCTACGGCCCCCGCAAAGCAGGCTGTGTACACTACCATCCCTCCTGATGGGGACGATAAGCGCTTTGATGGTTGGGCGAAGAAGGTATTTCCATCTGGGGGTATGGCTTTGAAGGCAGCCAACTCCGTTTGTGCTTTGGCAAGATTCACTCACACTCTGTGGAATTGTGCATCTTTGGCGGCTGAACATATTCCCAAAGGGGAGGAACAGGATGGTTTTCTAGCCCTTGTGCAGGACGGCAAGGATGCCATGTGTGAGGCCGTTCAGTCGGGTTTGGACACGGCAGACTGTGTCAGTCGGTCCATGGCTGCGAGCACCGTGATACGCAGATTTGCGTGGTTGCGGAAGTCAGGGGTTTGCTCCTGATGTGCAATCTCGGCTTCTCACCATGCCCTTCGATGGTGTCCATCTGTTTGGCAGCAAGGCTGACGAGAGCCTTGAGAGGTTGCAGACCTCCAAAGCTGCAGCAAAGTCTTTGAGCGCTGCAATACGTCACCCTCCACTGTTTCGTCCTAGGGGACAGCAATGGAGGGGAGGTTCCTTTCGGTACTACTCTTTCCTTTGGTAGATCGAGAGGAGCTGCCAGTCAAAGGGGCCACCGTAGGAGTACCGGAGGTGGAAAGCAAGGTACTCGAGGTGCCAAAGCCGCTCGGGCAGTTGCCTCTTTTCCCTCAGGTACTGCCGCAGCCGCGTCCGCTCAGTCATGAGGCCATGTCCCATGGTTCGCCGGTTGGGGGCAGACCGGTGCAGCATCTTGGAGAATAGCATGCCATTACTTCAGATTTGTGCCTTCTGGAGATCATAACCCACGGCTACTGTCTTCCCATCTGGCAGAGGCCTCACGACAATCCACTGGGGAAGCTCTCTTTGAAGCGTCCAGATCTGCTCCTTGCGCAAGAAATCCTATCCCTGCTGGAGAAAGGCACCATAGAACTGGTGCCTGTAGCGGAGAGGAACAAGGATGGTATTCCCCTTCTTTTTTGATCCCGAAAAAAGACTGGGGATTGAGACCCATCATGGACTTGTGTGGGCTGAACAAGCTCCTCAGAAAGGACAAGTTCAAGATGGTAACTCTTTCTCAAGTGCTCCAGGCCCTTCAACTTCAGGATTGGTTGGTGTCTCTCGACCTCAAGGATGCTTACTTTCATGTGCCGATTCATCCCAAGCACAGGAAGTACCTGAGGTTCGCGGTTGGTGACTCGGATTTTCAGTTTCGGGTCCTGCCGTTTGGATTGACCTCCGCCCTGAGGGTCTTCACCAAGCTGATAGTGGTGGTGGCAGGGTATCTCAGGAAAGGGGGGGGATTCACGTCTACCCCTACCTGGATGTTTGGTTGATCCAGGCGTGCTCTCCCGAGCAAGTCCTAAATCTGTCTGTCACCTGCCACTCCCTTCACAAGCTGGGCTTCTCCCTCAATTTAAAGAAGTCCCATTTGACACCTACCCAACGGCTCCAATACATTGGAGCAGTGATCGACACATCCCTGGGGCAGTGTTCACCTCCCCGGGTGAGGGCTCATCACATTCTGCAGATGGTGGACAAATTTCAACGTGCCCAGAGTCTCCCGGCATTAGAGTTCTTGAAGTTGCTCGGCCTCATGGCATCCTGCATTTTCCTGGTGCCAGAGGCCAGGCTGCAGATGAGATCTCTGCAGTGGGCTCTAAAGATGCAGTGGTCGCAGTTCTCCGGCAGGATGTCGGATCCCGCCCTCGGTCACACAGGATCTTCTGTGGTGGGCCGTTAAAGGCAATCTGATGAAGGGAGCTCCATTTTGGCAACCTTGGCCGGATGCGACGATCATGATGGACGCATCCCTCACGGGTTGGGGAGCTCATGCCAACGAGTTGGAGTCCAGACTCCACATGAATCTGTTAAAGCTGCGGGCTGTCAGGCTAGCCCTGAAGGCTTTTCTGCCATCTGTGCAGGGGAAGAACGTCCTAATTATGACGGACAATACGGTGGCCATGCACTACCTCAACAAAAAAGGGGTGGAGGGCAGGGTCACTTCCGTTGTGCAGGGAGGTGATGCAGCTCTGGTTCTGGGCCAGCCAGCAGGAAATTTCGCTCTCGGCAGTCCATCTGGCCGGAGACGAAAACACGGCGGCGGCCACTCTGAGCAGGCAGAGCATGGTCTCTCATGAGTGGGAGCGGGCTCAGGAAGTTCTGTTGGAGATCTTCGCCCTTTGGGGAACCCCACAAGTGGATCTCTTCGCCACCAGTGTCAACCAGAAGTGCGGAAGATTCTGCTTGTGGTAATTTCCTCCAAGAGGAGCCTTAGGGGACGCGTTCGTAGTGGAGTGGTCCTTCCCACTACTGTGTGTGTTTCCTCCAGTCCCTGTCATTTTGCAAGTGTTGCAGAGGTTACGGAGGTTCCCAGATGATCCTCATTGCTCCGGCATGGGCCAGGAGAGCGTGGTACCCAGACCTTCTAGACATGTCCATCTACCCTCCACACCGTCTTCCCTACCGAGACGATCTGCTCTCACGGGAGGGGGGTTGGTTTCTTCATCCAGAGGTCAAGTCTCTCAGCCTTCATGCTTGGTATCTGAAAGGTTCAGGTATAAGGATTGGGACCTCCCTGAAGACGTGATGGAGGTGTTGCTTTCAGCCAAAAGGCCCGCAACGAAATCCCTTTGCCGTTGGTGAAAGTTCTGTGACTGGTGCAGGGTACAGAATGTAGATCCTTTCCAATGTTCCATTCCCTTGGTTTTGTCTCTATTGCTTTCTTTAGCCCACAATGGCCTGCAAGTGGGTATCATTAAGGGTTACCTGGCGGCGCTGTCCATAATTAAGCGCTCGTCTGAGGAATGTTCTTATTTTAAGATCCCTTTGATTTTTCAGTTTCTGAAAGAGCTAACTAATGTGTTTCCACCGTCGCCTTTCCAGGTAGGTACCGGGATGGGATTTGAATTTGGTTTTAAAGTTCCTAATGGGAGCTCCGTTTGAGCCCTTACATTATTGTACGTTGCGACTGTTGTCCTTTAAAACTATGTTTTTAGTTGCGGTTACTTCAGCACGCAGAGTGAGTGAGTTGCAGGCACTTTCCGCCAAGCCACCCTTTACTGTGTTCCATAAGGACAGGGTTGTCCTGCGGTGCGGCCTTCTTGTCTTCCGAAGGTTGTGTCGGAATTCCATTTGGCCCAGAAGGTGATTCTTCCTGCGTTTTATCCTCCACATCCTGGTAAGGAAGAGGAGAGGCTCCATAGGTTGGATCCTAGAAGAGCTCTGAGTTTATATCTCTCGCAGAAGTCCCGTGGTCAGAGTGGATGATCAGCTCTTTGTTGGTTATGCTGGAAGACGTTTGGGTCAGGCTGTTTCCAAACAGACCTTGTCTAGATGGATCGTTTTGACGATCTCTGAGTGTTACCGGTTGGCGGGAAGGGACCCTCCAGTAGGCTTACGGGCTCACTCTACTAGGGGTGTGGCTGCCTCCTCTGCCCTACAGAGGGGTGTTCTGATTTGCAATATTTGCGAAACAGCCACATGGGCCTCTGTCCATACTTTTGTGAAACCCTATTCCTTACGTTGGTAATGCTTTGGGAGTATGTCATAGATGTGGAATACGTTGGAGGAGACCATCCCCCTCGAAGAACAAGTTACTTACCTTATCTGGTAACGTTCTTTCGATTGGATGTTCCTCTGACGTATTCCACATAGAACCCTCCCAGCCTGCCCCGCTACTAAGAATTTCTTATGCGATTGCAGCTTCCGTTTCCGCAAGGCTTTCAGCAGTCATACTGGCAGGAGATTGGTGCCACACATTCTGGGAAAAAGCTACAACTGAGGCTATGGGTGACGTGCATCCTATATATAACATCTGGTAACGTCGACCATCGAACAACATATCAACGTCATCGACGCAGGACGCCCTCTGCCGAAAATATTCGGAAGCAACACATCTGTGGTCATTACCTGTCATATATGTGGAATCCGTCAGAGGAACATCCCATTGAAAGAACGTCACCAGATAAGCTAAGTAACTTGTTCCTCTTAGCTATTGGCACGTTAAATAATCCAGTAGCTTGCCTCACGTGGTTCTTGTCTCACCCAGGAAATTCAGTTGCCCCTTGTGCCCACAATGACAGACACCAGCATTGGAGTAATAATCGTTTTGCTCAGTTCCTGGCCTAATCATGAAAGTACTCTCTTCTGTTGCACATTTGCCAAGAAACAAATGTATACCAAAGAGAACAGTGGTTTGTCGCAATCTGCTCTGTAACACGTTGGCTAACCATACTCGGTCATACGTGCTGCGTTATGCATCTATACCGTTTACCTCTGTAAAGCGCCCCTTTGTGTATCCGTATTGTTGTATACCTCTGTAAAGCGCTCTGTTAGCTCGGTCCGCACTTAATAAATACCATCGTAATAAGTCATGCCATAAGGAGACAGCACTTTTTTCAAATCTACCCATATATTTGGTAGTATAAATAAAAAGTGGTTATTCACTTTATTAAGTACATCATAAGGCTTGAGGCACATACTCATGTAATGAAAATCCTAAAGTCAGTTTGAATGGTCCAACAGGGTCTTTATAGAAATCAAGGTTTTCATATAATTGGAGAAAATTGGCTATCAAGCCTGCCTGATTCGCACTAATTTAGGGATTGTCCCACATTGCATCAAATTGACATCTTTCTTCTAAACCGTTCCTTCAACTCCCAGTCTGACAAATGGCAAAGCTACTATATCTTATATCACTCTCGCTTTTAGGTCTGCAAGAGGGGTAAAATGAGTTATTAATGAAAGTGCACATTTAAAACTACCAAGAGCCATAACTCCCGACAAGAATGGAAGAATAAAACTGTTTTAATTACAATTAGTAACCAGCGCAAACAAACACACCGATTAGTGCATTTGCAAGACTTATCTCGCAGTAAGGCAGTGTGCGTCCCTCGCGCCGGTCTTTGTTCTTTTTTTTTTTCTTTCAGGCCACCATGGAAAGGGAGAAGGGACCACACGTAATCCCTGCACCATGGTGGCCATTTTTTGTTTACTTTTTGTTTCTTCAATGTACATGAATGGCCGCCATGGAAAAGTCGTGCCATTAGGAGACAGCCTTTTCTCCCCTCCATGGCACGTTTTCTCTCTCCGCTGCGGCCATAGTAAACGGACTGTTTTTCTGTCCCCGGCGGCCATTTTTCATATGGACCGGGGTATAATGGCAATATGCCCCGAGACTGCGGGCCATTACCGCATAGGTAATGCCACCGGGCCCTTCGTTAAGGCACTCGCTATGCTCGGGCCTGTAACTATGGGCCCTGGGGGCACTACCTTGTGGTAATGGCCCGCAGTCTCTGGGCATGTTGCATAATTATGATAATAGGATAGGCTAATTTGGTAAATTGCTTTTAAGGTGAAAGTTTACCAGTGGCCAAAAAGGCCATCATAGTATGCTGGTTATAGCATTCTTAAAGACAATGTGAATGTTGATGAGCATACATCCATATTGCACTGTGCACAATTTGAACTAGCTATTAGCGAGAGGTAATTAACTCTTGGCAAGTAAGAAATGGTCTGGTGTCTGTATGTATATACCTGACGTGGTGCGTGACTTTGTTTTGACTGACTAGTCGCTTGTAAATGGAAATGTTGCACCCTGCATATTGGATAACTAGGGTGTTATTGCTATAAAATGCTAGAGTGCAATCACGTTTTGCACATGCACAAATGCATTTGCACAGGACCAACGAGCATTTGCACCAGAGCACATGCATGTGCACTGGCACAAATGCCCATTCGTGTGCCTAAAGTATGATTTACAAAACAAAGGGGGTCCTGGGAGTCTCTCTACCGGCACAAACACAGCCCATTGACCTGTTCTTGGGTGGATGGCACCCGGGAGAGTCTCAACCAAGTCTTTAGCGCACTGTCCCTTTCACAGAGGAGAAATATCCCTGCATATCAGTCTTTGTCCTGCCCAGGGGCAATCCAGCACCGAAATGCTAGGCAATTCTCCTCTGAACAAGAGTACCAGCAGCAACCCCAGACACGTGTTTCGGCCTAGTCGGGCCTCATCAGTGAGGTGGAGCCGTGCCTCTTTAAGAACAGTGCGCAAGGGGTCCACGTCTGGATTCCCCTGGTAACTTAGGGTGAGACCCAAAGTTACTAAATATGCAAAACAAAGGAGGGTCTGGGAGTTTCTCTACCAGCACGAACACGGCCCATTGACCTGTTCTTGGGTGGATGGCCCCTGGGAAAGTCTCAACCAAGTCTTTAGATCACTGTCTACTAGGCTGAAACACGTGTCTGGGGTTGCTGTTGGTATTCTTGTTCATCTGTGAAAGTGTGATCTAAAGTGTGGCTGCATACTCTAGAGTGGGTACTTTCCCAAAGAACAGTCAATTTTTGCTGTATTCGTTCTCATAGAGGAGCGCACATGACTAATTTTTTAAAATATGATTTAGCTTGCACAATTTATCACCATGCTGACCCAGGTTGGTAAATTAGGCAGTTGGCGGGCATGGCTAGCACAGGGCAGCGTACAGAACCAAATGTGAATAATCCAGAATAGCAGAGTTGAGATCCCTGGGGGTCAAAAAGCCCTGCAACTGGTGAGGAGGTCGGCTGCTCTCTGCTTAGCATTTGTATTGATGTGCACCACATGCAAATATTACCAGCCTCGTCCTACAGCAGGCATTGCAATCCCTTTGCTGTGGGGGGGAGGTGAAACATTGCCTGTATAAAGACAAGCATGTTACTTTGTCTGTTGGTTGCACATAATAACTAGGACATTCATATTTTTTCCGTAAGCATATTTGAATTATTTAAATGACTATATTTCAAGCCAAAGTGGAACGCCTAGAGATTTTGTGCACCTCAATCCTTCAGGAGCAAAGCTACACATCAGCTGGATTAAGTGCTGCATGACAAAGTTAATGTGGGGTCCCCCTAACTCCCATTGCTTTTCAAGGCTTGACTGGCCAAGTGCAGTGGATTGTTTTTCTCAGATGTGCAGCTTGTTGCCCTTTGACCATATTTCCCAGGAAACCAGATCTGTTAAATGATGTTCAAAAGAATGTCCTCGTCCCAGCCTTCCACGGGCCACTGGAGTATCTTCACTTGAAGACACAGAACCGCAGGAGTGTGGGGACTTGGAACATCTAAGGAATTATTTAGCCAGTTGCCAATTCCTCAACGCAGTATGTGCCATCTGCCCACCTAGAAATCATGGGTAGGTGCGGGCCCAGAGCGACAGTTGACATTTTGTGAGCAGAAGTCATAAAAGCCCATTGCTGCAATTTTGGTAGTAAATCCAATTTTTGGGAAGTGAAAGTGCTTGCAATTTTGGGGTAAAATGAAGAAATGTAATTCAATTTTTAGGGAAGAAGGCCCGTAGAACTTTTCTATCTGGGTTTAAGAACAAAATAGGAGACAACTGTTGGTAGCTACTGGATTGGTAAAAGTTCAAATCTGGCAACATGGATTGGGTATATTTAGTGAATATTTTAGTGAAGTTATTTTCAAAGTGCTAGACAAACTTATTGGAGTTGAGATATTCCAAAGGAATTTCAACCACAATCGAATTGTAATGCACCGATTGTGCTCAATTTGAACTTAGATTTGTTTAAAATAAAAATACAAAAAATGCTGCCTTATATTAGGTTTGTATAAAAGTCCTTTTTAGAAATGTCTTAAATATATTACCTATAAGACCGTCAGAGATAACAAATGCATGTGGTTTAATTGATTGTGACAAATTCAATATATTTGCGGAACTGAAAGTTCCAACTCTGCGGAATTATAATTTACCCGCTTGAAATAGTGTCTTGGTCCCTCTGTCCATGACTCATTGTTTTTTAAATGGTTTCAGAGTGATTTCATTTCATAGTCCTCCACTAGAGCCAATCATGTGAGACATAGAAGTGGCATCCCATGACCCTGGATGCCTCAGGAACATCATCAAAAGCAGCATCCCATAACCCCAGGGGACGGGTCATTGAAGACTCGAGACTGTAGCTTGTAAGTGAAGAATAATTGGTAACTAGCATTGGCAACCAGCATCCAAACCCAACAATGTCTGAAGGCATGTAGAGCAGTCAGATTGTGTAGATTGACACTAGCAACATACAGATATCAAAGGCTGCCGTGAGCTAATCCAAAATGAGACCCAAATACACATCCTCTTTCTCCACCCCATCAGCCAATAAAATGCGCCTAGGTTGCAGTTTGCTGTGAAAATTCCATATGGTCACTCTTGTCCACGCATCTACTCAATTAAATGAGGCATTACAATTGTCTTCCATTTTTCATGAACTATTGTGTTTTTTGCTTATTTTTTAGCACCCGTAGGATTCTCTGGCATAGTTTTCCAGTGAATCTTTCTGCCCTCTGGATGGAGTGCTCACTAGGCATCTGCGTTAACATAATTAAGGAAATGCGGACACCTCCTGAACCTGCTTACTTATGTCGCATTCACAATATGCTCAAAAACCCATCACTCCATAACCCCTGAGCCCTTCACCTGCTCCCTCAGGCATACACCTTATTTGTCACTCTTGTTAATCTCGTAAATTAATAGATATCAAGTCTTTGGTTCTTTCTTGCTATCTTGCAAATATTTTTTTCCATGATTGAAGTTGCCTTTTCCTTTAATAACAAGACAGAAAAACAGGAAACGTAATTTCCCTTCACCTTTCGTGAGGCTTTCCAATCAGCAGCGTCCTCTGGGTTTTTCGGGCTGTGTTCCTTCATCAGTGCAGTATTATTACTCCAGAAGCCCCCCACACTCTTAAAATTTACTGTGTTCCACATTAGTGACACGAGCTTTTCCTCCCAGGAGCACCCAGTTGTGTTGTGCGGCTCATGTTTTATCAAAACCATACCTTTAATTGCACGCTGCTTTGGTCTGCATAGCCTGTTAATTGATAAATCGTGATGTAGAGGGACCGAAATTACCTTTTACACGTGTACAGTTTTTTCTCTTTATAAAACGATACGTTCTCCCTTCCAAAAACACTGCTGCTGTGTAATTTAAAAGTTTAGATGCATGCCTGCCAAAGCCTTAACATTTAAGGAGGCTCATAAACCATGGAAGCATGTTTGCTTCCATTTCTTTGTCCTTCCTGGCTTTATATCTTTGGTGCTTGAATGACTGGCAAGAGACCAATGTTTTGGGAGGTGTGCGGTAAATGGTATGTAGAGTAAGATAATATAGTGCATAATCCCCAGCTGCATGATTTGTCGCTGCTTCCTGCTGGTTGACCTTGTTGGTTTCTGTCATGTTGTTAAGGTGAGACCTAGCGCGTCTTCTGCTCATCTCGCGCCTCAGCTTTTCAAAACTATTATCGAGCCAGGTGATCCATTTACATTGTATTAGTTGTGGAGGGGAGCGGATAAATTAAATAATGATTCACTTAACACTTTTATCTCACCTGAGCTTGTTCACTCAACTTGGAAATCTATATATATATTTGTGAAAGTGTGTGTGTATGTTGAGGGTTGGCTCGGGCTCCATAACAGTTGGTGGGCTGAAAATGTGGCCCAAAGTCAGTGTACCAGTCTAGGGGGGTACTGGCGAAAGTGAAATCTGACCAACCCCACCCATTCGCTCTGTGCCTATTAGGTGATTTCGGGAGAACATACACAAAGCTATAGCAGACCCCCATGTGCATAACCGGATAATGATGGGTGGTACCGCTAGTGGGTAATGAAGCACACTAGCCATTAACCCGGGCAGGCAAATATAAAGCCTCCCTCTCTCTACACAGTGGCGTAGATAAGACGAAGCATGCATTGGCAGAACCCCATCTCCTTCCATCGCCTAAGCACATTAAAAATTACAAATGAACCATTCAGCTTCCCACCCAAAACCGCACAACCCGCCTCAAAAGCATAACATTGAAACAAGGCATGCCAAATAACCTTGACCACAACCTCAAAGCACATGTCATGCTGTCATGAACCAACCGCTCAGTCACTGCACAAACATACACTTGATACGCAACCAATCCAAAGTCGATGTCTCAATGGACACTGTCTTGTGGTAAGCCAGAAGCCAGAATCAGAAGATGGACAAGGTGGCACTTTGGGTAAAGGAGTTCTTTATTTGAACTCCAAAAACCTAACCTGTCACTATGTTTCTGGTCCTAATCTAAAGAAAAGGACGGAGTCTGAGTGCTCGTCAGGATGTCTTACAAAATAATCAGTCTGCCATTCCAGCCTGATTGATATACCTACCAGTATAAAATTAAAAGATCCTATCTTTAACAAAGGTACAACAAGGGCCTCTGCCCAAACAAAAGAATGGTGCAAGGTTTCTGGCCCCACTGTGATGTCCCTTTCTTTATCGGAAAGGGATTTCTTGCCTTGTTGAACAAATAAAGTAAAGACACCAAATGTTTCGTCCACTTTCTCATATCAATCTTTGGTTGGCTTTTCTCTTCTTGGATTGCCAGGCACTTTGTCTCAGTCTTGTGGTGTCTTCCTTTGAAAATGCCCTGTTTTGTACATCCACACCAGGTAATTTTGTGGTGTTGTCTCCACTCAGCTACCTCCTGGCTATTGCCCTTCCCTGCGTTCTCCGTTCTCACACCTGGTCTTGGGATTTTCTTTCTCTCAGCACACCTTGTGGGTCTGTTTTCTCTCACTCTGCCTTGGGGTCTGCTTTGTTACCCCGCTTTGGGATCTGGTTTCTCTCATCTCACCTTGGGGCCTGGTTTCTTTCACCCCAGCTTGGGGTCGGATTTCTCTCTCTTCACCTTGGGGTTGGATGTGTTACCCCGCCTTGGATTGCTCTCACCCTACCCTGGGGCTGGATTCTCTCACCTGGTTTGGCCTTCCCACCCTCAGCTCTCCTGCTAGCTCCCTACTCCCTTTCTCCGTGCGGTGCTCCTCGAGATCATTCCTGTAGGCTGACATAGTTTCTTACTGCCGACTTCCTCCAGGTGTTCCACGTTTGATAGAGCTGTTGCTCTTACAGTGGGGCTTTGGAGTTGGTTCCTCCATTGTGCCTCTCGTTTGCTGCTCCGGCATTCTCCACTGCAGGAGACTCTTGTGGGCCTGGCTTCTCCAGTCCGGGCCCTGGCAAGACTGTAGAGCATTCTGCAGGATTGGCCATGGGTTGATCTTCCACGCTGGGCGTGTGCTTCCTTCTCTTTGCTACACCTCCCAGGAGGTGGTCTCTCCACTTTTGCAGCTCAGTGGGCTTCTCTCCTCCTCAGGTCTAATGCTAATTGGATCTTTATCCTCCATGCAATGAGAGGGTGGGCTTATCTCCCATTCTCCATTCTGAGTTGAGGGCCGTGCCAGAAAAAAAAACATAACAGCCTTTGGTGTAGGAAGTGCAAGTCATTCTACAGTTTAAATCCCATACATACAACTAACAAAACAATTAGGGTCCTGAGACAAGGGAGGATAACACCTAACCCTGATTGGGGGTGGCCTGTCCACTAAGGAGGGGGGGTCACCCCACTAGTGGGTTCCCACTTTCCCTGTACCCCAGATGGTGTTAAACCAAGCAGGCTCCCCCTTGAGGAGAGGAAGAATTCCCTGGATTCGACTGTCTCTAAAAACACCTGGAACCTTACTGGCATGCAGAGCCTTTGTTTTTTCTCGTTTTTATTTGGATCTAAAAGTAAGATGTAATTTCTATAAGAAATAAAATACAAAGGCTACATTACTCAAGGTAGCAGTAGTGTTAATTACAGGTCCTACCATAGGAGGCAGGTCTGGACTGGAGGTATGACGGTCTGCAGTCTTTGGCCAGGTTGTCTGGGTGGAAGCATCCTCCTCAAATCTACAGCCAAAATCTCAGGTAAAGAGAGACCATGGATCGCTGGTTCTAATTCAGAGCAGAGGTGAAAAAACCTCTACAAAATCAAAATAAATACAAATAAACTCACCTAGTACAAGCATTGTTGAGAGGCACTGCACTTATGTGTAGGCTCTTTGTAAAGGCGGAATTGCTTATAGTGACCCAGAAGGGGAAAACATATCACATGACCTAGTGAAGCAAGGGAAACTGAGGTGTCAGCCATCTTGCAGTGGCCTATCTCGTATAGTAAGACAGGAGACTGCATATTTCCTTCCCCTTTAGACCCCAATGGTGCCTATCCAAATGTGAATCCTTGGAGACCTGCCAAGAGAGCCTGCTCTAACCTTCCTGTGCCCATTGGAAGGTGCTATGCCATGTGGCCGCCACTCTCCAATGCCCTGAGAACTGATGAATCACACCCCAGAAATACACAGGTTAGACAGCCGAAACTCCCGGCACCCAGTGAGAGTGCTAACAAGGAATGCTGCAGCTTGCAATCTGCAATGAAAGACCCTTACCACAGTTCAAGCTGAATGGTTGGTAGAGTATATTTTCATTGAGGAACAGATTTTTATTTTCAGCAACTCAAAGCATAGACACAGATTATAGTAAAATCCCTCCATCACCGATAAAATCACTATACCTAGAGCGAGCCTTCATATCAAGCCACTGTGTGTGTGTATAGAAACTGGAACAGAATTGAACCAGTGTTCCTGCAAAAGTGGCAGTAAATCCAGCTGCATGAACTTGAACACCAGTGAATTTGGAATATACTGCCAACACCCCGCCAATAGAGGCAGAATAGTTTTGTTAAATCTTCCAGTATTGTGGGACTGCTGAGAGAGACACTTTCCCCATTTGAATAGGGACAATTGCTGACATCTTTTGAGAGGTCTATTGGATGATTCCTCTTCAGACCTCCCACACAGGGAAGGATATTTCCATCCATTTGTGACCACCTGTGCAAAATAAGAGTAGCCTCTCTCAGGACTCAACCCATATGGAAAAGGAGCCACCGGACCCTCTCTCGTGGAGAACGGCTACCACAAGGTCATCACTACACAATGCCAGGTCCAGTATTGGGCTTACAGGCGGTGGCTGTTATACTGCTAGGATTAATACTAATACGATATTCATTCAAATGGGCACTACACATGGTTTGTGTCATATGGAATTCGATGCTGATAATAGTGGTGGGGAATTAATATCTTATATTCATTAACATTCCTCTAAGGTGCCAAGTAGATGCAATCTTCACCCGAGGAATAGTTAAGCCCCACATCGTACAATGAACTGCAGAGTCTCTCCACCCACTACTGCTCTGCTAGCAATCCCCAGCCATCCTCCACATATCACTTTGTTTAAACATCCTTGGTGTCATCTTCAACTCCACTCATTTTCTCTCCTCACATCTCAGACGTCGCCAAGAAGTCCCACTAGCAGCTGCACCTCCTCAAAGGGAATCTTCCATTTCTCACTTTCCCCCAGAAGCTCATCGTCTCAAGAGCCCTGGTTCTCTCTGGGCTGAACTACTGCAACAGCCTCTTCCTGAATCTGCCTTCCTTTACTCTCCGCCCTCTGTAACTAATCCATACCAGGACTTCAAGACTTATCCTTGACCTCAAGTCCAGGAGCAGTATCTCTCCAGCCCTGAAATCTCTCCACTGGCTCCCGGTGACTGCAATAATCAAGTTCAAAACCCTGTGCATTGTCCATCAGGCTTTCTGGGGCCGGGTCCACACTTTATCCAACGCTCTCCCAAAATACCTTCCTTCTCGAGCCCTTCTCTGGGCAACCTCCAACTCTCTAAGGGTTAGACGCCTCTCCAGGAAGAGGGTGGGTGGGTAGATCTCTCCCCTCGCAGGTGCCTCCCTCTGGAATGGCCTCCTTGCTCCTCTCAAACTTGAGCTGGGCCACCTGAAGGTCCGGTAGCAGCTCAAAACGTTCCTCTTCTCTGCTTTCTCTCTCTCCCCTCCCCTGCTAACCTACCTGACCTACCTGTCTGCTGTATCGACTGGTTGCTTGGTTACCCTTTGAGTCTCATTGGGTACAAGGTTCTTTCTTGATCAGTCCCCCTTGCGCTGCCTCCGGGCCTATAACGCACTTGGAGGCTGTAACTGTAACCCTATCATCCCTTGTTCTCCTTGCACTACCCAGAGCTCCGCTGCACTTACTCGGAGCATTGCTTCCCTGTTTTCCCCCCTCCCCTTTCCCTTGCACTTCTTGTTCTCGCACTTGTATGATCTGAATGACTCAAGGCCTAGTAAGATGGTTTGTTTTGTCCTCCCTCTGTCCTCCCTCTGTCTTCCCTCTCTTCTCTTGTCGCGCCTCGATACACTTGTGTACAGGTGTGTTATAAATTATTCAGATATCGTAAACATACCTGTTAGCCAAATACAGACCTATCTTAAAGATGTTATTCATTTCAAATTACTTTTGATCAGCCTAGAACCTGCAAATGTTACATATGTGAAGGAATGAAGATCAGGTGGGTGCTGGGAGGGGGGGGGTCGGAATTGCCCTGTTCTGGTATAGTAAAGAGAAGTTCCCTCTGACCGTCCTCACAGGATATAACCTACACACTTTAACCTCACAGTTAAAGCAGAAGATCCTGAAAAAAAGAGTCAAGGCTATAAATAGTTTAGTTTCCTGAATGTGGGGACAGTTGAGGAGAAGGCTTTTGCATAATCTTGGCTCATTTGTTGATCACCCTTTTGTGACATAGCTCTTGTCTGGGTGTCTAGGGCATTACACAGCACAATTCTGACCATTCCATTGAGTTTTTCCTTCTGAAGAAGGTAACTCCCTGCAATGAGCAGTCTCGTTCCCGGTGTCAGTTCCTCCCCATCACCTACTCTCTCCCCTGCACCTGGAACCCACTCCGGCTGTGTTGTGTGTAAAAAAATAATAACATATTGTATGTCCTCCTTTGCAGCCCCAACCCCTGGTAATTAATGTCTTGCCCGTAAATCACCTCGCTGCACGACAACGTGTCTTCTGATCCATACTTCCGCCTGTATCATTGTAAGGTACCCACTGAGCGTGCCCGGTGCCCATAGGCTCAGCAATAAAGAAATACAAATGCAATTAAACTATTTGAAGTATGTCCATCAAAAAGCAGTTCCATTTGTCTGCCATTTAAATAGTATATTGTTAGCTTTATTATTTGTGTTTTTATTAGTATTGTTCATAATAATATCAATACAATATCCTTAGACCCGATATTGCAGTTGGAAGCAATCTTCACTTACTTTGGGAACTTGGTGCGTGCTCGTCCTGGCAAAACCTACGAGTGGTTGCCCTGCCGTTCCCTTACTCAAGGGCACACTTAATGTACTGTGCACTATCCTGTCAGGAGGGGATGCTGCCGACAGCAACACTGTAAAATCATCCTAAAAGCTGAGCCGCAAATGAGTGAAAAAGAAAATGTGTTATTTGTAGTTTTCAGGTTAATATAGGCCATGCTATTTCTGTGGTATACATTGTTGTGGTAAAATATTCAATTTAAATTGGATAAATTAGATCTGCCATGGTTAAACAGCTTAAGGGCGCAGTCCACTAAAAGAAAAGCTTTGATAACTGGGCTGTGCAATTCCTTGATGGCAAAAAAAGAAATCTCTATACCGTTTATATAAAATGTTTGAGAACCCAAAACTCATCACCCTTCGTCGGATTACAAAATGCAGATGTGTAAAGCAAGAAGATGATGGACCTGTGTCAGGTTAAGTTGCACATTCGGCGCAAACATTCATAACTCAGTTGGCCTCACACTTCCAGTATGCACATACATGTGTTTTTTGTTGTTCTTAGGCCTATGGGTTATGGACATACCCAGCACTGTTGGCATACTGCTCTTTTGTCTTGAAATATTCTTTAGCTGTCGGGAGATTACTTTACTCGAAGCTTATTGGCTGCTTGTTTCTCTATTATGTCGACTTTACTAATGCGTTTGATTTGTACTTTCGTGTTGTGATTTTCGTTATTTATCTCTTACTGTTTTTTAATACTGTGTAGGAATTTATTATTCATACAAATATATTACTCTTGGGCTTATGATAAATGTCTCTAATAAAAACCTCGAACTCAAAAAAATTGCAGTAATACAGCCTAGATCGTTCTTGGCAACAAGCTAGGACAGAACATTCTGATCTTAAATAGGTGTCATTTAGAAGTATAGTAGGCTTTTGTTTTTTAATACAAAAAATGTAAAACGGTGCTTTGTCTTATAGAATTACAGATGTGGCCACCCGCCTGTTTTAGGAAACGCGATATGTAAGTGAACTCGGACAAAGTAAAACTAGGACAGTGCCAACAAATATAGATTTTAAAAGAAATGCTCCAGTGCGTGATTTGGTCCTCTCATAGACGCGAAGGTGCATTTGGAAATGGCGACTTAGTGTACAGGAGAACACTATGGTCCATATGACGCTCAAAAGTAATATTTTAAGCAAGCATGTTGCAAGGAATCATCTAAGGAATACATCTCTGTACATTTGTTGGAAAAGGTAAATTACCTCTTAAAGATATCAGGACCTGCTAGCATTGGTGAGATATACCTCTGGGGCTGGACCAATTTTAGTTTTGGCTAATAGGTGACACTGTAAGTGCTACCTATAAACCATAACAATTGTCATCAGAACTGAAGTGAGATTGTATGTGAGAGTGGACACGGCCTCTAAGCGGGTGAGGGGGGTGCTTGACTTTTTAACTACCCATTGCCCGTCCATGCCCATGCTAGTCCTTGAGATCATTTCCAGCCACTACCCGACACTCCATGCCCAAAACACACACACAGGGACCTCTGAGTCCACCTCTGTGCTTTCTAGGTAGCTCTCTGAAAGGTAGTGGTTTAATTGGAGCTATGAACCTGCTCCTGGTGTAATAAAACGTTCTTAACCTTGTGTGCCTTAAACCACTTTACAAGCAATGTGTGCACTTGTATCTGTTCCTTGCACTGAATTTCTGTTCAAGCCAACCATTGGGAATTCCAACAGTGTTGGTTCTTGTGTAGGCATTGGCAGGTGTTTGCCAGACTCTGCCAAACTATTCCTAGCTCTTACTATATTGTGGCCGGCTAGTTCCGTTATGGCAATGACTGGAACATTCTGTTCACGTGCCTACACGAAAGCTATAATACAATGCCTTTACGAATGCTTGTTTAAGTAGACCACCATCTTGTTTAGTACAGGTCTGTTTCCCCTATCAGGGAAATGCTATAGGGAGCATTAGCCCAACCAGTTTGCTGGCTAACTTACCTTCACAAATTCAACCATGCCAACCTCCTGGGGCAGTTGTCTAAATATAGCGATTTATGAAGAAACCACACTTTATTTCATTTCAATCTTAAAATTAGTTTGGAAATGCTTTGTCACAATATGATGTAAAGGTAGAATATCAATCTAATTAATTACATGGAAATGGTTCTAATTTTATTTTTCAAGAAAGTGCATTTTACTACACCTAAATATATAGGTAATTCAAAATGATTGCACAGCAATTGCTGCTTTGATAGTTGTTCGGGGTAATTGCCAGTTTCTATGCTAATTCCCTTTAACCTGTGAGACCCCCAGCACTGTAGCTGGACTATGGACTTTTTTTATTTTAATCTCCTGAGCAAGTGGAACTTTTTACCATTCACGCATTCTTTTTCTCTGACTGGGATTGTATTCTTACTGTTTTAGGGAGTCTGGTAAGCTTCTATGTTTAATACAGGCCTCTGCTTTTTGCTTTGTGACACCAGCACCCACTGTGCAGCGTCACTGATGTGTCCCTTGACTTCTCGTTTATGTTTAAATACATTTTCCTGTGAGAACTACAGTTCCCATGAATTGTAAGATAACTTTTTATCTTACTTAGATTTTCTTTTGTGGGTCCAGCACTCGCCACCCTATGCCGGGTGCTGGGGATTACATTGTAACTCCTGCTCCCACTACTCATGTAACTTGTTGTTATACTGACTAACTTAAATGGCTGTGGCAGTGGTAACTATTTACTACCTTTTGTGCAGGTTACTAGCAGGCTGATTTCTCAGCTGCAGTACAGCATCCATGGGTAACCATTTTCTCAAAATGGCCCCTGTCTTGTTTCGTTTGCCATTTTTAATTTGTCTGTTTCCTCTGTGCTTTCCTTCTATCAGACTAGGTTTGAGTTCTTTGTGAGTTTTTCCTTTGGCAGGATTTACCCTGACACCGGCCCTGGCTCCAGAGTGTCTGAGAAGGCAGGAAGTGAGGGAGGAGCCAGAATCTTCACTGTCCTTTGTAAGTATGCCTGGCTGAAACCAGTTCTGACTGGGCAGCTAGCTGTCCTGGAGGACAGTCAACCCCCAGGTGATTAACAGCTCTGAGTGTGAATTAATGGTTTCCAGCATGAATTGGTTCCAGCTTAAAAGGTGAAGATGTTGGGACCACAGAGAGAGTTGACCACTGGAACAAGAAATCAGAAGCAGAAGACAAGCCGAGATGCCAGCAGCACCTTCCAGGACCGCAGAAGCACCGGTGAAGCACCGCAGCTGTGCTGACCCTGTTTTCAGATAGACAGGGAAGATCTGCCAAGGATGACTTCCTCCCTTAGGCTGGTGGGACCAACTAGCCTCAACCCAAGACCTTGTTCATCTTTGCCCATCTTGTTGTCCATACCCTCACTCTTTATTTTAATCCACAATGTCTTGTATGAAGCTGCTTGTTTTGGCGCATACACCCTGTTTTCTGTAAGTTGCTTTTTGTCCCTTTGGGTTAGGTCTAAGATCTAGACCTAGCGCAGACCAAATTAATGACATTTTGACAACATCTCAGGAAGAAGATATTATGGAGCGTTTTTTACATCCTTTTATGTTGCCTAGGTTTGTGATTGATTATTTGTATACATTTTATGGAGTCATAATGTATTGACCTGAGCTTTATGTAAGTCATATCCGAAGTTTAATGTTTTGTAAAACACATTTAGCCAAGAATGTATATTTTGTTGTCCATATTTTCACATATTGTACAATGATTGGGCCATCTTGACGATTTGGGACCAATGGAACCAGACAGCTCTATTAAGAAAAATACAAGGCAGGCAACTGCTTCCTCGGTGTCCCTGGGAGTATGTTTTTTAAGGTAGGCCTTTTTCGGTATTCGCCCCTGATTCATTACAGTGGTTTAGGTTGAGCTTGCTAATGGACTACTAACAGCCTCGTTTCTCATTATTTGCATGATATGAACTTGTTGGGATAGTTTCATGGTGCAGGATACTCATTTTTGTCCCAGTTAGGTTCTGGTGGGGCAAAGTAACCATACTATTACCCGTTTTGTTGCTGATGCATTAAATAAGGGGATCTGTATAAGCACAGTGCTGGCTGAAATAAGTGAGAAGTTGTGGACTAGAGTGATTACATAGATGTGGAAGTGATGTGGGTGGTGGATGGAATCTGGTGATGCGGTGGGCTTCTGAGGGGGTGTAAGGAATGTGTACTTTTAGCTGACAGTAAATCTATTGAGACAGCTGTTCTCCTCCCTCACACTGTAGCAATTTTGTCATGTAGGATTTCACCACGGAGAGTGGAGACTGACACAATTCCAGTGATAATTTTCCACCACAGAATTGTCTAATCCTGCCGATAATCTGGTAGCTTTTAGAATCTGTGAACCAGAGTGCTCAGATATTTCATGCATCTCATCATATTGTCTATTCACGAGTTGCGTGAGATGACTCTTCCACCTGGTCTTGTCTTAAATGTAGGTTTTTATTTGAAGGGTTTTAAAACTTTGTATATGCCAGTGTCACACTATATAAAAAAAGACATCTGTGTTTAAAAACTTTGCAATAGAATTTTTGTGATGACTTTCTCTCTGGGGTGAATTCCACTGTAACGTATGGCTGTTTACTCTTTGCATGCGTTTTAATATTTTCAAGCATTGAAAGTTGTAATGTGTTTGGTCTTCACATTGCCCTTGTCTTTCCATGCAACCATCCTAAGGATCCCTCAGCTTTCCTTAGGCTAGGGAAATCTGGAGTAATTAAAGGGCATTGATTGTACCAGGCTGGAGCAGTGGTACGCATTGAACCCCTCATTGCAGCTTGTCAGGTGACTTCTGGATCAAGTCATTAAAAAGTCAACTAGAATAGATGGGCTCTGCTATTACAAAAAGCACGTCTGATTCATTTGTTTCTGGTACAGTGTGTTTGCGCTTCAAATCTGTTTGTTGTATATTGTTTTCCCAAACTATACCATCCCTGCTCCCTGTTTGTCTTTGCTGTTTAGATGTGAGTAATGGCATTAGAAAAGGAATTTCATCAGCTGGCTGGCTTTGTGTCTCAGCTGTCTCAAGGAGGGCGCAGTAATATTCTTGATTAAATGCCATCACTCTGCGAAAAGGGGAATATTGACATTGTTTTGGATTTGCTCGTGTTAAAATTCAGCAGCGGTATGAAATTACGTCTGCGATGGATTAAACACTACCAGTACTGATCTGCATGTTTCGCCTGCCTTGAAATTTCCATCAATAAGTCTACACTTGTTATTGTCTGGATCCCTGAGGACCCACTGAGGGAGAAATAAAAGCCTTGACCCTCTGTGATTGGATCTTGAGAAACAACTGTTCCTCTGCCATGCCAGTGCTGCATTTTGCAGCAGGGAAGGTCTTGCAAAACGGGAACAATTCAAAATCTTTGCTTTGAATATCTGTGAACCTAAGTCATAGTTGTATTTGGAGAAAGAGCACTTACATTTGCAAGGCAATCAAAGTAGATGTATCATTTTTCTAAGATTGTCATAATTGATCATCCTAATTGACCACGCCTTGAAACACTTGTGCGTAGGCGCATTATAAATGCTATATCATATATCGATTCATTGTTGGTATTTGCGACAATAGTGAAGAATCTAAAGGAACAAAAAGTGGGTTTTTGTTGTAGTGGCAAAGGTGTCCTTTGAGCCTGGATAATGCATGTATAAACCTGACTGTTACAGAAACAAATGTCTGAAATATTGTTTGAATCACTTTATTTCCCGGATCACTTAAACCCTAAGCACTTACGATATAAATATGTAAAGCAAAAGAAATCGAATCACCCCTTTATGCCATTTCACATACTCCCTCCCATCATAGCGTGGTTTCCGAAAGCTAACCAAACCGGTGTAGCATAGACATTGCTCTGTTGCCCATTGTTGTTGCTGTTGCAATTCCTGCAGTTGTTCACAACTACGTTCAATCATAACCGGTTGTTTTACTTGCCATTAGATATAGGGACATTATACTGCATTTAAGTTAGGACTAAGTAAACTGGTTTGAATGCGATTTGAACCCGCACAGGGTTTCAATGATTCAAACCATATGAACCTTAAACGTAGATTTGGGCACAAGTTGGAGAGGCCTAAACTGATAACACTTATTGGCTTGATCCATCCCAAACCTTTAGCAAATTGTTTACTTTTTTCTTCATTCCTTTTGATTTTTTAAATTTTGATGGGATTTAATTGTATACAATATTTTTATAATAGGTTATTGTTCTGGGGGAACCTGTTCAAATCCGATTCAGCCTGGGCATCCTGTTTTAAATGGGTTAACGTAATATGAACACCAAAGAACTACTTTTCGAGAATTATAGGGCTTAGTTCAATTCCGTCACAGTTCCACTCTACAATGCATTGTACGGATTTCAACCGATTCCAAACCATGATTTCAGTGATTTGAACCAGGATTTGAATGAGGTAATATAAGGCTCGTCCGCACTGTACCTGCATGCTAAACGTGTGTGACCTGCTGACTAATTCGACCTGCAGTTATTTGAGCTGTATCTAGAGTGGTCCTCATTGTCGATACGGTCACTTGCTTTGTCTGATGTCTCAATGGATGGGAGTTTTGTTCCAAATTCAGATACAAATGCAAGGCATGCAATTGGTTTCATGTTTTCAGAGAGATTAGTTGATGTGCAGAGACACCCAATATTTCTCAAAAGCAAACTGTTTCATAAATTGAATTTGTGATTCCTGCCGGAGTATGCTGTAGAAGCATTTCCCCCATGTGCATGGAGTGATCATTTGAAAGCATAGTATCAGTCGCTACTCTCCTATAATACAGTGCACTTTTTCTATTTGAAATGTGATGAATAGGGAAGTTAATGACTTACTGAAGTCCTGGAACATATTTACATGTCCAATGAGAGGAACGTTCCTCCAATTTTCAATATCTTTGTTTTTAGTATTTATTTATTGAAATTGAAAAATGCTTCAACCAGAAGCACTCTGCACAAGAAATCCATGGCTCATCCGCCCATTGCTGGTTGTTTCACCTAGATCTCAATGGATAGTAGTGAATACATAAACTCGGCTGGTGTTGAGACGGAGGGAGGAATATTCAATTGTGACAGGATAAGGCAGACTTTGCACGTTTAGTATTTAGAGTAATTTAGCAATTATCTAGTAGCAATTCATAAGTTGGAAAACAATTAATTTTAACCTTTTCCTAGATTCTCAAAAACAGGAAAACTAAACGGGTCTTCCTGCTTCTTGACATCTTCATTGGAACAATGCCTTATTGTCCATTATTAAATATTTCTTGTGAAAA
Organism: Ambystoma mexicanum; assembly: GCF_040938575.1. NCBI lineage: Eukaryota > Metazoa > Chordata > Amphibia > Caudata > Ambystomatidae > Ambystoma > Ambystoma mexicanum. Next base: position 435,851,589 of record NC_090933.1, on the reverse strand, counting down.
CCCAATGCCTAGTTGTGCCAGTCTTCTCCAAGTTCCCAATCAAGTGAAATGTTAGGCTTAATGCAACCCCATCATAGTAGCCTATTTCAATGAGTAACTCTTTGGATCGTAAAACCCTTTGTGATTACTGTCACTTAAACTCTTTGGTTCAAGACCTAGCAGCGTCGATATGGTTGCGGTAGGATCTCTACAGTTCTGTGACTGAAGAGGCTCCATTCTATCTAAACACATAGAATCAAACATGTCAGTTTCGTGTCAGTCACCAATTGAAACTCTTAATAATAATCACATTTTTATATCCCTTTATTTCAACGGATGTGCCGTCTTTTAAAATCCCCCCAAATCACTTTAGTATTATTTTTCATATAAAATGTTTTAATGTGACACTGTATGCTAAATTATCTGATTAGGGCTGTGTAGTGGTGAAATAATAACTGGAACACCAGCTCTGACTTACTCATTACGTTGATTGGAAGCTGATACATGATTAAGTACAAAGGGTGTTTTCAACACGCCTGGTGAAAGCAGCGTAGAACATAGTGTCCTGTCTGGCCTCCGTGAACTGTGCCCAACATTGGACTGCCAGCTTTTTTGGTGTCAGAGATGGGTTTTATGCATCCTACTTCAAGAGCAGAACCTTTCACTGAATAGTTCTTGGGATTTTTAAAGGGCACAATTGAATCTTTCAAATAACTAAACATATCGCTAAAATTGTAAAGGTGCTTTTGATCCATCAGAATTTTGTTTATTCGCGGACGCTTGTTTAGTTTCTTAAATGGCGCTGCAGGCCGCACAACACAACCTTGTTACTGTGCCATTAATTCCAGTTGCATAGTGTCTTCATAGACCGCCTTGCCCAAATAAAGCACAATATTTAGCAACACCAGCATGGACGCTCCACAATATCTCAAAGTATAGGGATGAGTTTAATTGTCAAGGCCATTTTTCTTTAAAGCTCCTGGAAACTCATGTAAATAGCAGTGGCGTAAAGTATAAATCCCCATAGTATAACATACTTATATAAGAAATTTGCAATAAAGAATAACACGTTCATGGGTAAAACACTCCAGTGTAGCTTCAAGGGTTCTAAGAAAAGAAGGTACAAGTCCTGTGTCAATAATTAGAAGCATGTGTGAATAATCAAGGGAATTTGTCCCTTCTCCCTAAGGGGGTGCCCCTTTGTGGAGGGTATCGGGTAATATTATCCCTATAAATAATCTTGCTTATGCCATTTCCCGGCAACTATATTTATGGCAACATTATTTATGGGGATAATATATGTGGTAAATGGAAGCGGGGGTGTCTGCCCTCCCTTTAAAACAAAATCTGGAGGTTCCAGGGGTGTCCCCCACAGGTTCCATGGGATAATATCGCCGCAAAAAAGGCGCCATTCTTGTATGGCGACATTTTTGCGGGGATATTATCACATGGAACCTTGTTGAGCTAGGAAGGTAAGCTCCACAACACCCTCCCTAAGGGTAGAGGCAAGTGGGACCTCACAGGGAGAGGTTCCTCCTTTGCGGAAAAGGACTCCCGTTGCCATAAGGAACTCCCTCAAGCTGGATATATTGTAGCCTATATGAGATGCTCAAAAGAACCAGAACATAAAGTATCCAGATTGGGACAAAGAAAGCAACTAACCAATGGTATTATTTTAAAGGGAGGTGAGCATACCCCGTTTAAATAAAAGTGACCATCTAATGAGAGGAAGAGGTTGATGGAGTCCCCTGTGAGAAGCCAGAGAGAAGCAGAGGGAGACAAGCATGTGCGTAGACTTGGGGAACTCCCCTGCTACATCAAACCTGGGGAAGACGGAAACCAGTACATTTGGAACTAGCCGGAGAAAGCGTTGCGGGAGGCCTTGACATTTAGAAGTCGAACAAAGAGAATCCAGCAGGACAGAAGCCTGCCGAGACGTGGTGGCAAGACCACGTAGAACTAAGCACAGTGGATAGCACATCCAGAAACGGTCGCCGAGACGAAAGTGAGAGTACAGACGTCCGTTCATGCCGCGAGGGACCAGGGTGCTACGGAGAAGTCAAGGAAGGCGTAAAGAGAAACGCCAGCAAAGCCAGCAGCAACCTGTGAGTTGAGGAGAAGTGCCCGAATTACAAAGCACCCGAGGACATCCCTGTGAGGAACAAAGGTAATGGGAAGCACAGGAGACACCTAGGCAATCATGATACCGCAGGAACCACTCGTCCCGGTGACGGATATGAAAGAGTATATTTTAAAATGAATGACCTTTGATGGTGATACTAGAAAAGGAGTCAAAGAAAAGCTATTTGAAATACCCTAGGAAAAGAAGAAAGTAACTAATAACGTTACTAAAGAAAGTTATAAAGAGAATTGGAAAACCCAGGGTGAACCAAGGTCTGGGAGAGATAGACAATAGGAATATAGAACGAGATATGTAGCCCAACTGAAGGGGACATCTATCTGTCCAGGAAGGACAACCCATTAGAACAAGAATACTTTACCAAGACATTCTAATAGTATCGACAAGAGTAATGGATCTTATGTGAAAGCCCCAAAAAGGAACAGAAAGACAAAATAAGATTTGATAATACAAGATTCTGTGTCCTGACTCGCCATATGTGTCACTTCTAAAAAATATGATGCCCCTTACGAGATATACATAGAGTAAAATCAAGTGAATCACATAACTGAAAAAAGAAACATGCAGAATTCTGAGTCCTTTCATGGTTTTAGGCTTGCACTAAGCTTTCTCGACAGTGTGTCCAGTTGATGGGCACAAATTAATTTGAGGTGACAAGTATCTTGCATTATCAAGGCATGACTGCACCACATGTCAGCATCCAGGATCCATGGTTGAGAACACACTTTGTTTTTTAGTTGTTAGTTTCAAATTATGACCTCCAAACATGTGCATTTTCAAGACTGACATTCCCATTGCAAAGATCCTCCCAGCTGGTACTCAAAAGCAAGGTGTTTACATAGGACCACGAGGTTCTGGGTTAGCACTTTCCTCTGTACATTGTGTTGTGATCCTCCAGACCTAATACAAACAAAAAACAGTTTTAGACCCCTTTTATGTGTGAGGATGTTGCAGTGGATAGTTGGGATTGGGGTAGTCAGGACACATGGATTATAATATGCGGATCGTGGTTACTAGGAAGACTAAAATCCTTCGACACTTCCTTGGAACCATTTCATGCAAAAAGTTGAAAAATTCCTTTATTTTTATAAATGATCTGCCAAGGCTCAGCTGCATGTCATTGAAATGGTACAATTAGGCAATTAAATGAGATCAGTGAAAGTGTGTACACTTTGAATACTGAACTAACTTTATCACTTTACTTGTATTCATAATTAGGACAATTCAGATGGCATTTGTAGTTCAAAATAATGAACACATGTTATGTTATTGTGATTTATACCACGTGCTACTGGCATTTTCATAGTCTCCAGGCACTTTGGCGGATGTGAAAAGGAAGGAGGGTTGGGAGGGTTTAGTTAGTGGGATAGAGAGGGAAAAGTGCAAGAGAGCTTTGTTGTTCTGTTGGTAGCTTCAGTTTGGAGAAACCAGTCACTGTGTGCTGGATTGTTTTTATCTGGTAAATCTTATGTGGTGTCTGGTGCATGAGTTGATTTGTGTGATTGGTTTAATTTCCCATTTGGTGTTGTGGAGTGTGTATATAGTTTGTGGTGGTTATGTTTTTTTCTTTGCAGCGGAGATATGCATGTGATTTGTTCAGTATTTAAGGATGAGTGTGGAGAGTATTAGAGATTTCAGTGGGGTTAGTGGGGAGTCAGCAGAGTCCTTTTGTGCGAGGTTATGTTGATCTGTCTAGTTAATAATATTCTGTTGTGATTTGCCGTACATGATATGTTATTTATAATGTGCTTAATACCCAGAGGTTTCTAAGCGCGGACCCGGGGATCGAACCTGTGGTGCTCTCTGTTGCCTTGCTTCCAAGGCGAGCACGTTGCCCCTGAGCTATCCTCCCGAGACTGTCAGTCTGACTATATTGTTTAACCATGGCAGCACTGCCTGGATTCACTTTACCATCCTCAAGAGAGGTGAAACACCCAAAGCAAAGAACACATTTAGGTTAGGAATGTGTCTTCAGTGTTGAAGCTGAACAGGAATAGATAAAGATTGAGCAACTCTTTATTTTTTAATTTGTATTCACCCATATATTTGTAACTAAGTTAATCGCAGCAAATTAATCTTGGCAAAATATCTACAAAGGTTATTTACTTAATTTAGCAATTTAAAATATGGTCTCTTTTAGAGGAATTGTATGTGCTCTAACCTGTAGTGAATGTATACATGTCTTTAAATACATTTCATTCATCAAAGTTTGCGAGCATTTATCAAATTGTAGAGGAGATCCATGTTTTCTAAACCTTCAGTTATATCTTTAGCATCGTAATAGAGACATAAATACATCCCTCTATCAATGTTGAATTTCTCCAAAATGTGATCCCAAAGATTTTGGACTATTGGCCAGGTTCCCTACAGAAGCCAATTATCTCCAAATATCTAAGACCACATTCTACTATTTGTTTTTGAAAAAAAGATAATCTAATCATTGTTTAATGCAGACTATAAACGACGCTTTAGGAATTAGTCAAGTTAGACAAAGTATTAGGATTGCTGCATATTAGCCATCTCTAGGGTTTTGTGGAGATCTCCTATTAGTCTCTCAAAACATTTAATTTGTACTATTGAGGCCAAACTAGTTGTCCCATTTTAAGCCTTTGGCTGCTTTTAAATCGTTTCAAAATGATTTCTTATAAATCGTGGATATTGTTGCATGTTTGCTTTAACAATACAAATTTGAAATGTGGACCTGGTCCACTAGCTTTAGAGTAAATATTCATTATTTCCTCAAAGTTGCCCTGAATTCGAATTCATCACAAAAACTGTTTGAATTTCCAAAGTAAACAAGGTCACAGAAATCTAATAGCTTTAGTCTCTACAATTCATCCAAAAGTCATCCTGATATGAACTCTTCTAAATTACTTTCCATTGCCAGGTTTGGAGAAGGAATCCTATTAACATAGATGTATGCCGTATTGCGGATGAACATTTTTCTGAATTCATGTGTTCGAATACTACATTTAATTAAAAATGAGTCAAAGATTTGTTTTGTATTTTCTTACACAATCGTAGGTAGTCGGGACAGTGGAAAGCATGTATATAATTATAAAACAAAGTAGGACAAAATTATTTATTTCAGTAATTCAATCTATGTAAAACCTACATCTTTCCAGTGGATGACCATGGTTAAGCTTGGCCACAGCAGACTTGGGACAGCCGAGAACACCGTGAGCACCACATGTACACAGACTATAAATTCTCAATTACAGAATATTATTCTCTTCTGTCATTAATTCACAGACCTTAGCAAACTCCCATTCTTGCGCACTATGTGGCCTACCTCATCTTTTCTTTTCTCACTCTATTTTCCGGTAATTTCCTGCAAAAACACTAGGGGCGTGTGATCCCGGGGCAAGAGCATAGTATGCCTCTTTTTGGGACAAATATTATGTGCTTTGAGATATCTATGGTGGTGAACTGGCTTGGTATAAAACTCATTACTTAATCTTAAATATTTGCTAATTGAAAACAAGTGGTGCAGTCTCTAATCCATTTCCAAAACCCTGTTCTATCCAACAAGGTTTTCCTCCCATTCTCAGATTGTTCTACCTCTTCAAAGAACGTGTTCTAAAGATTCCGATTGATGATAGTTTGTTTTCCTACAATGACATCAGCAAGAAGGTGGCACTTTATGCTCAAAATCTGAATTCATATTCACCATTTTCGGGTATGGCCTATTTCTGTAACCTTTGATGGTGCCCTCCAGTATAGGAAATCCCACTATGTTATGGATTTTGACACCTCCAATTACCAACTTCAGCAAATATTGCGGTTTTAGGGTAAAAAACACATGGGTAGAAGGATTTAATGCAAGCCGTCTTGGTTCTGTTACTTGCGGAGGCAAATATTCTCCGCAATAGGATAAACAGCATTTATCTATGCATGGTGAAATGAGTCAACATAAAATGTTTACTCTGCATTGATTGCACTTTTGCTGTTGTAAACTTCCCTTTTGCCTTGGAACATTCTGCATAATAATAAAGTACATGCTGCATTGAAAGGTCCTGCCTTCGTCTTTGGGTAGGCCTAAATGGCATCAAGCCACTAACCACTCTCCTGACTGTGTTCGTTCCCCATGCTTTGGGGGCAATGTATTTAATTGAGCACACAACTGGCACATTTTCACCTACAACTTTGTTATGCTCTCATTATATGCTTGTGATTTCTCCAAAACAACAATGTGCGAAGACATGCTTCCTACCAATGAAATAGAAATACAAACCGTATTGATCCCTTTGAAGCATAGGTCCAGGGGGAGACATGCATGCACACGTGTGGACATGAAGTGCTAGGCCCAACCTACTAAGGCGAGGTACTGCCATCGTAGGATGGGTGCAGTCTTTCTTTTTTGTTGTCGAGTTGGTGCAGCCGTAGCACGCATCTGCAGTCAGTCTATGCCCATGCCTAACTTGGTGTGTCACTTCTAGCTATCATATGCACACAGTCACCTCGTGTGCAAAGTTGAAGCTTCTACGTCGGGTACAGCATTCCAAACAAAGCATAGTGTTATTAACAATAAGAGACTGTAAGGCAACACGGGCAGTGAGAGAGAGGCAAAGGTCAGCCGGCAAGTTTATCAATAATGATTGAATTGCCAGCCTTTATGAGTAGCCTGATTTGCACCAGGAAGGGGCTTTGAGAAATATTGCTGGGAAGGCTGTCCCGTTAGGTGCTAATCACCATCGAGAACATTTTGTCTCCACAATCCGTGCATCTGAAGAAAAGAGTTTTCAGCAGTAGTTTATCATCCCAGATACTCCCATAGCATTCCTGGTGTTACCTACATACGACTAGGAACTGTCGGATTCATATACAAGGTACACAGGCTCGTCAGAACTACTTTCCCGAAAATCCACTTTGCCAATTTAGTTTACTGGCAAGAGCATTTACACAAATCGTTCTACTGTCCCCACTCTGCACACCTGATCAAATGTCTTGCTGTATGGGTCGGGCTTGTGCTAGTCATCGCGTGTCTGGGCGCATCTGTGGCTCAGAGGGAGATGCCATACTTGCAGGTGCAGGCAGGCTGCCTGGGATGGCACAATGTAGGCAGTTCTCCTCCATGCCCGCTTGGCTGGGCCTTGTGCAATAGTCGGGTAGAGTTTCGGCATTGATGCACAATTTATATTTCCACCACCTTTTTAGGATTGAAAATATAAATAGAGCTTTCCGAACCACTGGATGTTTCACGACTATGCGCTCAAATGTGCCCTATACACATTTGGATGTTTTGCCAGACACTGCTTGATGTCAACAGTGTGCAGTCAGTATGATGGGTCCTAGAGTTAAGCGCTCACCACCTACCTTGGAGTTCAGTCTGTACTACACGTATGAATCCCAGCTGGGCCACTTCATCGTCCTGGGATTGACAGTGAGCACCTTTAAAAGTACCATTAGTTATGGTAATGAACAGAACTATTACTGCAGCGTTTAGAGGCCCAGATGCATCTTGCTTGAAGCACGATGTAAAACTGTTATCATATTTAACCATTTGGTAACTGGGAGCCCATATGTTATATTCTCTTACTGTACATGAGCGTTGAGCACTATTTGCGTATCTTACTGAAGAGTTCATGATGGATACCTCAATGTGCAATGAGAGCTAGACTTTGTAGCACTTGCACTCACATCCAAACCATCCCATTACACGATATCTGCCAGGCGAATACAAATCCCTCACTCCAACAACAGTACTGATGCAGTCTACATTGACAAGCCAAATTATGGCACAATACTTTTTGTAAGGCACTCTTGAACTAGGTTCACGCTATAAACTATAAAATAAATAAAAATGAGTAGTGCCTACACACTGTTCTCATGTGGGAGAACATCACATGCTCTCTTGAGAATTGGGTCCTCTCTGTTCATTATCGCAACATTGCTCCAGCCCCACTTTATCAATAGTACCAGGCCATGAAACATCTGCGCCCATGAAATCTTGATATCCATCGGAGCTTTGATACAGAAAATATAATGCAGAAATGGGACACTCGTAATCATTTACACTGTCTAACTGGGTGATCGCTTTCAGAACATCAAGTTGTGGAGAAAATAGGCGGTGGAGCTGTCCAATACCATGCGCGTGGAGCTCTGGGAGGGAAGATTGCTCTTGTCGACTCCCCTTATATTCAAGTACAGTACGTTTTTCAGAATAACCATCAAATATGCAAATAAACTCCCCTTAATTCTCTCAAATTCTCAAAAAATAAAAAGATGGAGGGCTTACCCTTGACCTGTCCATATTATGGCATTATTAACCTGTTCTCCGAGCAATAACGGGGGTAACGACCCGGTAGCCAGAGTTAAAGGCTAGAGCGAAGCAGGGGCATTTATCGAGGGCCCTGGGATGTCACCTCTGGTGTAGCCCATTCAACGTGTTTAATGATGCCATTGGCACCCCAGGTTACCAAAGCGGTAACACATGGTGATTAAAAAAAAAGTATTCTCATTCAAAGAACAAGAGGACGCAGCGTCCCATTCATTGAATGAAAATACTGTGCAAAGATTTCCGCCATGATTGGGGAAGGCGCGGCTCTGTAGGAGCCCCTCTTCCCTTTCTATGGCAGCCAAACTGAGCAATGAGTGAAGCTGTATGTAGCGCTGCAAACCGCTTAGTGGAGATTGGGTTTGGGGGGCAAAAAGACTGCAATGGCGGCCTGGGAAGCTGGCGGTCAGGCTATATTGGGAGTATCAGCCTGCATTTCAAGCCTCCCGTTGGCCGGCTCCCACCCACAGAGTGCTAATATATCTTAGACTGAATAAGAATAAATTCTACAGTACAGAACCCGTATGTCTGTCCATGCCCCGGGGATACACCAGTGCTTTTTGAATAATCAGGCTATCATTGCAGTGAGTTCTTCAGATTCATATCGTCTGTGCTAATAGGTGAATCGCGTGTGAATTAGTTGCTCGTTCATGCTAACTCCACCACCAGTATTTTTGGAGCGTTGTGATGTCTGGCGATCATCTGCCACACACTTCAATCAGCGCCGCTTTCGCCAGACTCCGGCCTCTTCCTTTTCAATGTGGAGGTCAGTACTATTTGTCCTGACTTGTTTTACAGTTGATGTGCTTGGGTCTTGTATTGTAATATTGTCCGCCGAGACCGAGCGGTGCCTCCGGGCTGATATCCTTGGATGCAGTTGGAAACCGCGCTCGCCGCGCAGACACGGCTAAAGGGTACATAAAGGACATAAATGTCCCTGTTGTTTTTGTTGCATCTTTCAATCCTTTCCACACCATGTTCCGCAACTGCTCTGGTCCCAAAAAGGCGTTTTCTTTTTTTTGCTTTTTAATTTTTTTTAATGTTTTATTTCTATGCCATTTACTAGAAGATTGAGGCGTGAGCAATGAATTGCCGTGCTTCCCTATGGTCTGTGAATAACACTGCACACTGCTTTGTACCAAGATGCAGCGGACAAGCAAAACGTTAAGGCGCGTCCTTTTATTGTGTATCATTTACCCTTCAGCACATTGTTTACCTTCACACTGGGGATGGGAGGGCAGGGGGGGGGGGTGTCGGTCGGGGAGAGGTTACTGTCTCACCTGGTTAAAAAATGTGCTGGGGTTGATTGTATACCCCCCACCCCCCCCCCCCCCCCGGTCCAGGAACTGCCCATTGATTAAGTGGACGTGTCAGCCCATGGCTCAAGATGGATGCAAAGAGAGAAGGGGCTACTTTTGCGTGTCAGACCATCTCTTTTCATTTCAACTGGCATGGCTATTTACTTCACAGCAGATTGTCTTGCTGTAAATCACCAAAAGCCCAAATAGCACTAAAGCATTCCATTGCAACATTAGCATTTGCTTAACAAGCACAAGATAAACATTAAACAAAGAACTGCATTTCTTTATTAGAGGCTGCAAGATACATAATCCATGAGCGCAAGAAACATGGGACCCAGTGGATATGCAGATGTGTGTTATTTCATTGGCGCTGGGCGGCCTTGTTAGAAAAGGTTTTCATCTGAAAGGCTTGGGGGTGGATAGTTGGCTGTCCCTGGTGGGCCTGTAACTAGATACAGAGACTGTTGCGAGCTAGGCCGGGCTCCCTGGTGTATGCGCTGATTGGACAGCCTGAGGAAAAGTTGGGAAGCATCAGGAAGTGAAGGAAATCACCTTGGAAGGGATGGGCTAGAACCAGATGAAGGCATTTGACTTCTTTTGTGAGTCCCACAAAGGACAGATTGCTAGGGCGATCCGACCTCTATTACTGCAAATCAGACCCTTTCCACTATGCCGATTTCATTAGAATGGCCAGCATGGTGCACCAGGAAAAAAAAAAGGTTAGACACGGTAATTTTACAGGCAGCCGGGTACAAAAAAAATCTGCATAATTAAGCAGTCAAGGCTGCTAATAGGGGAGTTTATATGCTCTGGGACCCGGCAAGGGCAGCGCATATGGATATAGCACTGGATATTAAATCGGCGGCGTGCAGCCTTACTCCCGGGTCCTTGGAGGGGTGGTCTAATTATAGCGAGAGGAATTGTGTTTACTGTTCTGTCTTGGGCAAAGCTGGTGAAAAAAGTGCAACTAAGTTTTGTTGTAAAGCTGAGCACGCTGTTAATAGAGAAATCAAAGTGAATGCCAGTTTATTTCTAGTAAACAGGAAATTAGGCCTTCCAAATGTGCTCCAGCGTCCCCCCCCTTCCTTAATGTGTGTGTGAATGTGTGCGTGTGTGCGCGCGCTCGCGAGAGAGGAAGTGGGGGCGGGGGGACGTGCTCTGGAAGCTGGACGACCTCGTTTCAGTCATGTCCCGGGATGTCCGGCTGAGCTGCTCACTAGCAATAATCGATATTTCGCAAATTATTCGTTTTTTGTTATGTGCTTAAAAAAGCTAATTTGGGTATCTCTTAAAAGTCGCCATTTAATGAGCATTGGGTCGTTCGCTGAACAGCAGTGGTAGTGGGTCAGTCTGGTTTACCCCGCGGAAAGGGATGTGATCTTCTAATGAGCGCTGATTTCATGGACATTAACGTTTTATTGTAAGGATCAAAGTCACGAGAAGAGAAAACCCATGGGGCCATCGAGTCGTTGGGCCCTTAGCAACTGTCAAGCATGCGCACTGCTAGAGATGTGCAGAAACCAGGAAATGATTAACTCTTCCCCCTATACCTTCGGTACTCAGCCACTCCACGAGTTGATCAAGAAAAAAAAGAACTTTGTTGCGGTGCACTTTGTGTGCTCCAAGCAATGCTCCACTTCCCCAGCACTTGCATGAGTCCAGCATGCGGTATTTTTCTGACCAAACACAAGCATAGCAGATAAGAACAGACTTCTGCAGTGATGACGTTTTCCATTTTTTCGGAACACATTTAGAAGGATCTATTTTCATCATGTTGTCAGACTGTTCAGTGCCAGTATAATCGCCCTACACACACCAAAGGCACCTAGGAAGGGTGAAGTGTCTAGGGGAGGGATGTTCCTTAGCGGGAGGGTTCCGTGCCAATTGAAGCTGATGTGTAAAGTTCCTAGCAAGCACAGCAATGGTTGAAGAGAATATTAAGGTGATAACAAGCCATCAGTGGGTATCACAAGGGTGAAGCAGCCACCAATCATTATCCTGACGTCCCAGGGCATTACAGAAGCATGCTTACGGCCCAAGTGCCCTAATCATTATGCCCTTCTTAAATTAAATTGAGGAATTCAGCTCAAGACCTAGCTTGTTCCTTGGTGACAACATGTTCTCCACATCACCAGGACTCTGGACTCTTACATGTCCATGTCAGTGATCTCTTCCATTTGATGCTCATGTTCTCCTTCCTCTACTGCTGTGACACTGGCCTCTGTGCCTGCTGAATGCACAATTTGCTGCACATTTAGCGCTCTCGCCCAAGATACAGAGGCTGTGTCTCCTAGAACCCATATGGCACATTAACAGTGTGCCCACTGTGCAGGTGACCAACCTGACTGATGATCCTATTTAACTTTCTGCCATCTTGCCCCATCAAACTCCAGATCACGTAAACCATATTATTGAGCGGTGCCACTCAGCTGGGTGCCATCCCAATTTAGCCAATCTATAAAAGGAAGCTGCTTTCAATAACTAATGTCAATCATACTGTGTCAATCTAGTTGAATAAAGTGACCAGGGATGAATGAACTCATGGTCCCAGATACAGTCTATGTGATGGTTGGTTCACATCCCTCGGTACTTTCAGAGCCCGTTTACATGCTTGCAAGCGAGAAATGAAGGAAGTAGAATGAATGGCTGTTGATGGTGCAGGAAGGAGGCTTTGGTTATGCCACAGTTTAACAAAAGACTTTCCTTGTGCTGTGCATAATTTCTTGCTGTAAGTTCTTATATATTTTACTATTCATGAAGTGGGAGGCAGCCAGGCAACTCCCTGATGTTTTGCTTCGTGAAAGCTTTCTCAAGGTAACTTTGAATTATTGGCACAAACTGAAATGCAAATCCTTCAAAGAAACTATTGCCACATTTATTTCTAAAACCTGGGTAATCACATTTGTAACCTTTTGTGATACTATAACTCCAGTAAATCCGTCACTTTAGTTCCTATCATGCCGTTTCGATCAGTAAGAATGAGACACTGGGAACATGCTCCATACATGTGTGTATAATAACTGCAATAATGCAAACACAATTACATTTTTAATCCACTATCAATTCAAAGTCCAGTTTTAAGATGCCACTTTTCAATCAGCCAACTACAGGATTTAATACTGAACTAGTGCCATCACCGCTAGACATCTCATCTGCTCATAAACTGGGCCAATTTCTTCAATTAAATGATCATGTACCCCATGTTCTTGATTGGGAAATGCCAAAGTACAATGTGCCACGTAGGAGTGGTTCAGGTAGACCTTTTGGGAGGGGGCTAGGTGATTGTAGGCTTCATACCGGCCATATTAGCCGAGACATCGAATGTGAGAGTAATTTGCAGCTTGAATATTTGGCGAGATAAGTAGACTATGCAGAATGACAACTGTTTGTAGTGGCTGGCTTGAGTTTCATGAATGGCATTAGTACAACACTATTGTTCCTGTTTTTGGAACTGCAGACTGGGGAGTAGATGGCCGTTTGCAGAGTGAGCTTTCAATCTTTGTGGCAGCCATTTTGTTGTAGGCATAGTTAATGGAATTCCATGAAGGAGCTTTTGGGAAATGAGTGATGTGGATATAGTTTGTCAAACATGTGGTTCCACCAACAGAGACCACCTGGCACTTTGGTTGCAGCTTTTTTGATTATAGTAAGATCATGGCGATCTGTTTCTTTGTGGCCAAGGATAAAAGTTCAATATCATTTAGTAGTTGCCCTCAAAGTTACTCAAGGTCTTGGTCTGGTACTTAATAAAGTAATTTATGGCAGGATGATGTGTGCCCTCCTGCTTTTGGCTGTCAATGCCCAAACAGTTAGTACTTTCAATGTTGGAGTGAATGGGAGATTGACAAATAAATCTGGTACTTTGCTTTCATTTTACTTATTGGGGTGATTAAGATAAGTGGGCAGTTTTATAGAAGGAAAACTGATTTATTGGCAATAAGTATTAATTCATTGTTTTCATTATGAAACACTTGGTAGATGCCCATTTCAGAAAATGAGTTAGACCAGTGTCCCGCTCGTTTGTGTTTTCGAGCACTTGACCTGATTAACGGGCTGCATGGTCACTGTTCAGTGAGCTACGTGTGAGGGGCCTGACCAGGTAGGGCTTTCAATGGACCACAGGTTCTTGATGATGCTTTGGAAATTGTGGGCCAATGGTATATGTTTGGGTTTGGGTTTGGGGGGTAAGGATTTTAATTCTAGTAATACATCTCTTGATAGGTCATTGTGGATGTGCAAACTTGGAGCAGGATGGTTCAATGAAGTATAGAGCATGTAAGCGAGTTATGAAGAAAGAGTGCAGCTGCCCCAGGTGGGGGTGCAAGTAGACATTTCAAGAGTGAGTCTAATGCAAAGTCATATGGTAAAAACCCTAATATTGAGAAGAAGGCACATTCGATCTACTCGATAAAATTGAATTAAAAGATGGGACCTCTTCAAATCACAAGTTCCAGACCCAGTCAAGCACAAACGCTGTTTGAAATCAGCGTGAAGTTCACGGCATAGGATGGTAGTTAAAGACCTGAAAGTATTATCAAGTCAGATAGCACCTCCTTTCGTAACAGGGAACAATTTAGTCTGTATGCCACAATAGGTATATATTTTGTTCTTAAAATCATTGCAGACGCTTGATGGTTGAAGCACAAAGGGTATTCCTTGGTTTATATTTCCCTCTGAGTTACTGCTGTCCCCCATGTCCACTGCTGGTCCAACAGTGGGCAAAATGATTCTTCAGATAAAGACAACTACTTGGACATCGTTAGAGTCATTATCAGCATCATTTTCGGTGCTGGGAGGAGCCCTAAAATGGGTGGCGTGGATTGGTGAGGAACAGAGTGAGAAATGTATGAATTTGGAGCAATACCATTTGTGAAGTAGAGAGGCAGGTTGGGTAAAAAGAGTCCAGTTTACAGAGAGAATGAAAGATATTATGGAGAGAGATAAGACGAGACGCTAAATTGTGAACGAAGAGCGAGGCAAGGAATCAAGAAGTACCAGATGGGACACAGTAGAAAGAAATTTGGAAGAGAGTAAAATCACACCAGACCGATAGAATGGCAAAAAAAACAGGAAGACATGACGTTGAATTGGGAAGTAACAAAAGATGTGAGACCATGATGGGGAGTCCCCTGGAGTCCATGTCCGTGTAAGGGAGAGACTGGTAGTGGGTCAGAGGTTCGAGATGGTGGCACTATGCCGGGTGACAGGAAGGAAAGATTAGGAAAGAGAACGAGCATAGAGGCAGCTTTGGGAAGTAGCATAAGAGGAAGTAGGAGGCATTTGGGAGCAGGGCCCCACTTTTCCATCAAACCCCACCAGTGAGATCAATACCTCCCAGCGAGAGAACCTATTCAAAGGCGGAGCAAAAGCCCTAGAAGGCAATGCTCTGGCAGACCTTACAAGTGCTTCTCTGCCAGAAAGCTGTGGAATCATGGCAAGGGACTGTCTGTTTGCGAGACCGAGAAGGCCCACGGGGAAAGCAGTGTTCTTTACGCGTGCAGCAGAAGGAGAGAGATCATCGCCTCATTGAGGGGCTTGATCTTGATCTAAGATTCTTTTGTTTTGGACACTGGAGAATCTTTTTTGAAGTTTTTGTATTTTGGTTGCCACAGTTTTGAATATCTAGTGGATTATTGCAACACTGAACATTGCAGCGAAAAAAACGTTTGACATAACGAGGGGAAGCCCACGCCTGAATCCTTACTTTAGGTATGGACCGTTGAAGCGCTATTTGTGCTTTTACGCTGAGTCACATTACGATGCCAACACTTTGTATTTAGTTGGCCGTTATCCAGACCTTTTCATTATTTGATTGCAGAAGCATCCAGCCACAGTCCAACGCCTAGAATGGATCTGTTGTCCCTTTCTATTCCTTTGAACATTAGATTTAAGACAGGCCGGCCTCTCCCCACAGCAGGGAACAAAATGAAAAGCAATCCATGTGGATCAACTTCTTTTGCCTGTCACAATTACTTGTATGTTGATCTGCCCAACTCCCAACCTCTTAACACGTGTAGCTCCATGCTCCGCTCACACCACGCGAAGACAGAATCAGAGTTGCTCTAGTTAATTTGTTATAGTACTATCTCTGCTGAGGGTGAGAGTTGTGAAAATTGGTAGTCCAAATTAAAGATCAGTTCAACGAAGTATATGTTCCCTTTCATCTATGTAGGTCTGCCAAGACGGCCTATGCCTTGTCATCCATCAGTGTTCAGCAGATTTGTGTGTGTAAAGATTTCGCCCTCATCTGTGCCCAGTCCCCACACGGCACACGTGACTGCTTCATCGTACAGCACTGCAGCTGAAATTAATTTTGAAGTGTAACTCAATTACTTTAATGTGGGCTCCTTATCTTTGCATATTCATATTTATGTTGTGCAGGATTTATTGAAACGGATTTGATATGATCTCAATTATAGTGACACTTGCATTTATTTTTCTCGAAGCAGATTGCAGACTTCCCCTAGTATTTTGACATTGTGTGATAGTTACACGCTGTTTAATTGCTTATGACTATTAATTCTTAGGGAGCGAATTTGGTACATGTTTTCACCGTTTAGCTGCAATATCAGTTTGCCATTACAAGAGAGCAGTAATTGGGGAGCAGGAGCCTTTGGCCAGTTTTTCATTGTGTGGTACACTTGGCAGTTGTAGTCTAGTGTACAACGTGACAATCACAACAGCAGGGAAGAGTAATGTAGTTTTTCTTTTATTAAAAGGAAACGCATGTGTAGGGTAGCTTTGTGAGTATGATATAAAACGGAATACAATGAGATGCGGGTTGTGGCGCTTTCAGGCCACTTTCCCACCCCTATGTGTTAGTTTCTGCATCTTGCTCCCATGGCATGGTTCTATATCATTGTAGCGCTGCCTTTCACTGTATGATTCACTTGCCCAATGTTTTTTCACTTTGATGTCGCGTCACACAGGGATTGTCCTTTTCTTGGCTATTGCATTGATGGCAGAAGGTGCTCAAGCACTCATTATATCTGAGGATGCTTTCTGGCTATAAATTACCGCAGGCAACGGTTATTGTTGCAGCTGGTAATCTGGAGAGGTCTGGCGAATCACCGGAATAGCACCTGCATGCCGCTAATGGGTGGGAATTTACTGAAATACCATCAGCGGTGTTAGAGTAAAGCTGCATGCATTGGTTTACATATACATATTTTACCATTGCCATCCTCTTCCTAATTATTGCAAAGGGTTACCTACATGAGTCGTTCTTTATTTGTATTATGCATAAGAGTCTTATGAGCCATTTGCTGTATTACATTGCAAAGGGAAAGATAAGGTGGGCATCGGACATTTACTAAATGTTCTACCATTTTGAGTTAGTGACTCCTGATAATATCGGCCAAATTACAAATGTTGAACATGGCAGCTTTAGCTGAAGGTGTAGTGTACTGAATAACTTTTGTGAGTATTTATTGACTCAATTTTCCCCTCATAAAGAAGACTGGCCCATTTTGATAAAGAGAGTTTGGGGAAACACAACCAGGCAAGGACCCACCTGACCGCGAGTTTGGACACATGCGGGCATCTCCCTGGGAGACGCGCCAGCTTGTCTGGGACCTCAGGAATGGCTGGCAGACCGATGTATGGGATTCACAGTTGCGGACGGGTGCTAGTGCCAGACGAGTGTCGTTCATCCTTTTTGTTTTAATACAGCGTTCTTGAGGTCAGGCAAGTTGGTAGTGCCTAGTGCAACCCAGGGAGAGAGAGATGCGACAGTGTGGAGTTTTCTACAGAAGACCTGGGAACCCAGATCTGAAGAATGGAGTTCAGCGACCACTAAATTAGTTTTCTCTTGCGGAGAGTCTACTCATTGTGTGGACCTTCGCTAACTTGAAGACCCTCTGCAATTTCTTTGAAACATTGAGACATTATCCCGCTCAATTTTGTTCCATTAACAACATCCTCATTTGCCCAATAACACTAGACTGGGTATTTCCATTTTCTTCCCCGTGCCATAACATGGGGTTTACATATAAAGGGAACTGGCCACCCCATCGAAGCAAAATGAAGCTCCAGAGAATGAACTGTGGAGTAATAGGATACACGGGTAGTGTTCCCCTTCCAAAGCACTCACCTGGTGAAGTAACCAGAAATTCCTACTTTCCATACAGTGGAGCGTTGACAGTCTATCTTGAAACACTCCTGAAGCTAAGGCAATCTCCATTGGGAAACTCTAGAGTTTAACCCACAGGCCATCACATTAGCGGCACGCTGAACTGGTTGGTGATCCTACTCCTAAACCTATGCTTGTGTTTCTTGCAAGTGCTATACCACTGTGCAGTCAAGGGGTAACATGTCAGTTGAAGAGGCACTGAACCCAAAAATGCCTCTGCCTGACGTTTACCCGGCTTCCTCTTGTATTGCACTCGGGGGGGGGGGGGGGGGGAGCTTGGTAATTGAGAGGCCTAGGTGTAGTGTCTCCTATAGCCTCAAAGGACTGCTCCATCTAGCCCAGTTAGATCTACTGAAAGCCATTGGAATCCCATCTCCGGGAAACAAGGTGGATGGGCAGTGCTTGTGGTCCTCCTTAGTATATGCTAGAGAAGGCTGTTGATAATACCATCACAGTGGAAGGACATACGATATGTTTGTCCGAGTGTTTCACTGTTTGCAAGCTCTGGGTGAATGCTGATGCAAATCGGCACACAGGCTTCATTTTGGCAACTAAGCAAACTCGATTGGAATCAATATGCAAAGGCAAGCTGAAGATTCATACACCTTTTGTCAAACAATTCTATTCTGAGGGAGTTCTTATGTGGAGCTATTTGTAGCCACCTTTTGAAAATGTGTTGCCTACCTTAGTTATGTTCCTGTCCCTCATCCAGTAACATGTATATTGATGATATGTCTATTGATGCGGATAAGGTGGGTCTCTGTCAACATGTCAATGTCAAATGGTTGTTCTTTGACAGATTTGAGAGAGCCGGTGAGCTTAATAGATCTGAGGATTTATTCCATCTACAGCTTTCAATGATGATTTACTAACATGACAACATTGCTGTAAACGGCTAAGTGTCCACTCAGTGAGTGGTGCGTATATTTATTTAAATGGAGTCATGCTACATGCGAATTCCAGTGCAATTAAAAGTTGTAAAGAAAAGATGGAATCAAAAAGAAGGGAATTCTTGTGAAGCTTGATGCCTTGGTGTATCTGGGAAGATCCATGTGTAGATCTAGGGACGCTGATCTGATTGTCTTTGCATCTTGAAAGGGAAGTTAAAAGCATAAAGTTGTGTTCCCATTATTTCTAAGGTGAAGGGTCTTATTGGCACCTTGCTACTTTACGGTCAAAGGAGTTCACCATATGTATGTAGCCTGGTGAAACAATAGTACAGTAGGCATCTGCCCCCCCTCCTATAGCAACTATTGGTGGAGAGTGGGGTAGATATTATACAGGCGTCCTGCTGTTTTGGATTGTTGAACAGTTATTCACACCATATCTCCTTAAAGTGATGCTCCTTCTCAACTCTAGAACAGAACCATGTACTTTCGCAGGGTTCCAAGACCAGCCTTGGTCAGGTGCCTTACAGAACAATGCCCCACCCCATTATGATCACATTTGGGAGAAGACTCTTCCTCATTCAAAGGCAAAATTATGCCACCCAGGTCCCATAACTAACCTTAGAAAATATGCCCCCCTTTTCATTTCGGTTCTCGGTGAGGAAAAAACTTTAAAAAAACAATTTGATTTAGAAAGACTGATCCGAGACTGCACTGAATGGTCTTTGTAAATTGAACTGTCTCACCCCTGCCACATAGGAGTGCACACAAGGGCTGACTGGCACGGCCCGGTGGCAAGACACAGATGAATCTGGTAAGTGTGTGTCTGTGTGTGTTGAGGGACAACGTTTGTAGCATGGCAGGGATCCTGATGGGAAAGGGGAAGGGACGCAGGATAACGTAAGGGTATTTGTGTGAGGGCTGGGGAAGTGCGTTTGGCATGAAGTGACGGGGTGGGGTTAGCGAGTATTTGTGTGCGTTTCTTGTTGGTGTGTGTGTGTCTCTGTAATGGAGCGTGTTTTGGTAGTAATGTGTTTGGTAGGGAGTGGGCAAGGGAGGAAAGGAGATCCGAGGGTAAAATCACCCTATTATGAGGTGTAAGGGAGGTTCTGGGGTGACGACACCCCACCACCCGAAGAATATTCGAAAATATCAAATAGAACCCCCATTTCACAGTAATGTTTGTCCATGACGTAAGAAAATCCTTGATGAAATGTATGGACCGGCTCTCCAAATATGTACTTCGTGGTATGATACTTCCTGCTGCTGCCCCACCAATCCTATGTAGTCCACTCAAACGGTAAGTGTCGCATGCAGAGCAGACCAAGTGTATGTGTCTCTGTATGTCAATCAGCAAAAATGTTAGTGTGTCACCTAGTAAGACGCAGAGGATTAACACAGCTCAAAAACGTCCAGTACTGTAAAAAAGACTCTGTCGCTAGCACTGAATGGCAAGACGCATCACAATTTGAGTTTTCACTCAAATTATTCTGATCACAAAGCACCCTAGATCATCTGTGACTTTGTGCAATGAATATCTAAAGTGATGCCTCGCCTCTCATGGCCAAACGCACGATCATTCAGTTTCTCTTGAGGAGGACTTGTGTGTTCCCCCTCATCTTCCAGCCCACTTCTGCATGTTGTCGTAAGCCACCGAGGGAGGAGGTAAACTATAGCTGCCTTAGACAAAAACACAATGAACAAATACGTTCAATAGCCTGGCCTGTCCTGTCCCAAAAAACAACCAAATCTGTCATCAACTCCATGCACTTATCTCCATAGGTTCATGGATGAACTGCCTAAAATGCTGATTTTGTTCTGCTGACCAAATGAAGGCACACAGGCTGTCCGGTAACAACAACACCGGTCATGTATCTTCACGAGTATTGTCACAGGGTGCTGAACTATTGCTGTTGCCAAAAGAAGACACGCTTTCCTTAGGTCCATCTTGATGACCGTTTATATGCTAGGCAAGGTGACCATCCAGCCATTAATTGTGTGAAACCATTTATTTGGCATAACATAGTCCTTACAATATGGAACATGGTGTCATTATTGCTGCCAGAAAAGCATACTGTCCATGAATAATCCCACTCTATTGTGGAAGCATCTACAAGTTGCCCAGGAAGATCCAGGTCTGCTAGGTGTACTGGGGTGTCCTGCCGGACACTCCAGTTGCGTTAAAGAGCAGTTTTGATCTGCTGGTCTTGTTGTAAATGCAAGTCAAATATCCCAGAGGTCAGTCCCACTTCAGCGAAGGTCAGATGGCCCTGCCTGACCCATTTTTAAAGTGGTTGTCCTCTCCAATAATTACACTATTGACACCCAATACATTATCATGTAATTATCTTTAGGTCTCGTGTAGTTCCTTTCATAGCTGCAAACGGACACGTTTTTGTGTTCCCCGGGCATTGTTCTCCAAAAACTTCACAACATGCCTGCCATCAACCTAGTGCCAGTTTGGGGCATTGGTCAGGTGTCCCTGTCCTCGAACTTAATAATTAAATAAGATGACCGGTTTTTATTTTAGAGGTTAAAGCTTGACAGCCTAGACAAATGCACCAGTTTTTAGACTCAAGGAAAATAATACTCGATAATGACCCTGACCAAATTCATAGTGTGCACCATCCAAGGAGGGCACTTGCTTGGCGATCTGCACCACAAGGATCCATATTTCCACATCCAAATGATGGTGATACAAAGCATGTGTGCAGGCAATTTGGATTCTGTCATTTGCATGGTCTACCCCGTCCCTTGCAAATGAGGTAACAAATCATTTCAGTGCATGCCTATGAAATTAGCGAACATGCATTTGATTTTACAGAAGTGCTTTTCTGGAGAACCAATTTGCACTGCAAACAGCGCACGCGGCCACAGATATTCTGCCTGCCAGGGTTGTCCAAATCCAGCCCTCGAGGGCCAGAATCCTGGCGGGTTTTCGGTATTTCCCCATTTATTTTTTTATTTTATTTATTTTTAGCATTTTTAAAGTGCTCACGCAGCCCACGGGCATCGAGGCGCTGTTGCAGGAATTGTTTGTTTTTTAATTGCGTAATTGTTTTTATTTGTCTTAGTTGCGTTATTTATAACGTGCTTAAACACCCAGAGGTTTCTAAGCGCAGACCCAAGGATCGAACCTGTGTTGCTTCGTGTCGTCTTGCTTCCAAGACGCACACGTTGTCGCTGAGCTATCCTCCCGGGACATTTATATTGATGAGGGAAAATGTGCATACATTTAGAATCAATGTATGCAAATGAATCTCATGAATATTGATGGGGGGGTACTTTGAAAACCCAGAATGGAGTTGGGCGACCTCCTCTTTCCCCTTTAGAAGGAACGTCTCTGGCCAGCGGTTTTCCATTAAACCCTCACCTTATGTGGTAATCTGCAGCTATTGAAATCGTACTTCTTCTAATTAGATCCCATACAAAAAATCTTTGAGAGCCAAGGCGACGCTACTCTGATTCCATTAATATACACCTTGTCTATAATCTTTAAGGCGGCCACCTGGGCTGCCCCACATGCCTACAGTGAGTAATGCACATCTTATTAATGTCCTACTTTGAAATTGTCCTCCATGGGTAGAATGAAGGGACCCAGTATATGGGAATGGAGAAGGTATTCACTTGCTTGGATTATTCTAGGCTGGTAGTCCTTTTGCTTCTTTCATTTGCAATCGCTCCTTCTACTCCACCCCCACTAAGTCCCAACTGGTTAGATCCTACAAAAGATCTTTCTTTAGATCCTTATATAGACCAATTATATTTTCATTGTACACAAAAACTACGCAAACAGGGATGGGTGGGACACACTTGACTCTACATCTTGGCTACATTATATACCACTTTCACACATGTCGGATATAGGATAATGATGAGGTGCGGCTGTTCTAATGTATTGGTAGCAATGGGGGGGCACTAAAGCACAGGTGAGTAGATTTTATTTACAGCAACACAACAGAGGACTCTCGCCATGGCTATCCATGGAGTCCTCTGCATTGCAGTGTTACTTTGCATGGTACTTGCACCTGGGCAAAAATTGTCACTGAAAAGTTGCATTCAAATGATACATAATTTCCACTGGTGCTGTTTTTGCTATGCCTCATTGCCCTTGCACCAGTGCAAGGTTTCTGCAGTGTGCTATTAGAACTGTAGAGCTATGAAAGGTTTTCTCTGCTACTTTCATTTATTTTCAGGGTATAATGGATCAGAACTGAAGTGCATGTCAATATTTCATTTAAGTGCATCTAGAAATTATTCCGTTCCCAGTAAAACAATGTTACACTTGTGGAGTGTTAATATTCGCCAGCACTGTCAACAGGGGGCCATTTATCATGGTCCAAATGTATATTCAAGCCATGCATGTGTACACCAGTGTATTTTTTGTAGTAGTGCAAAATTGCATTGCACCATTGCAAATTAACATAGGCCAATGTGTTTTTAAAAATGTCGACTTTTTACAATAACCAACAACATAGATGTAAGCTCATTTTCCAATAAACCCTGCTTAAAATGGCGATAATGTGGTTGTATTAAAACCTGTGGATAGGGTTTTTTGTTTATTTGAATGATAATACCGCTTGAAAATGAATATGGCCATTTTTTATAGTGTTTATACCCCCTTTTCTAAAAGCACTTTGTGTATGTTGTCTTTCCATGTGACGCTACTTCAATCGGACCAAACTTAATTATAATTATTAATAGTCCCACGAAACTCGCTTTACATACACTTCAACATTTCCCCTAGTAACATATTTCTGGTATGAAGATAACATTTGAAATAAATCTGTCCTCCTTCCTCCCCTGGTTTATAGAATGAAACACCAAACCAAATGATATATACATCTTCATGCAATATAGTAGTATATCATCTTAAAAAAATATTTTCTCATTATCCTGTTGATGTTCTTTGTAAGGACATGACAAGGTCAGGCTTCTGTAGATCAGGACAGTATTTTTTCTACTCTGCCTTTCCCACCCAGTGAGTGGAGAAGCTGTTTACCAGCAAAATCTAAAGGAGGTCTTCTTTTTACTGCACATCCAAGAGGAACTTGTGATCGGAGTGGTGAGCCGCGCATGCTCCGAACTCTGTATGCAGAGGCGTTGCTATGGGGGACTGTAGGGGGGCTAGAGCCCTGGTCTTTAGGTTGTAGCCCCAGATAGCTCAGGGTCTACAACCAAAAGGCTAGCTAGGCCCCAGTCCCGACATTAGGGTAGCCCTGGATCTTTTCCAGACCTAGCAACACCCCTGCCTGTGTGGAACTATTGTTGACTATGCAACTATTGCAGCGCTAGACAATGTTATCCCTGCAGAACTGTCCTTTAGACCCAACTGTAAAGCAGGTTGCATTGAGTCTATGCAGCATGACATTTCTTCTTTCAACTTTACCGCTTTGTGTTTTTTTTGTACAGTACTCGAAGGTAGATATACCTGTACTTCCAAGCGCTCCCGGAGTCCCAGACGTGTGGGCATTGCTAGTAGGTATTTAATATTGACCCGTAGCCACGCTATCTGTCCCGGCATGGTGCACAGGCACACCGACACCCAAATGCAAGGAGAGAAATTAAGTAACTTAATGCTCATGCAAAATTAAATATTCTAGGCATTTTGCATGTTTGAATGCGCTGAACATTTTAAAACTGCAATTGTTCTGCTGGGCTACAAATTATAAATTCTCTCCAGTATTTAAAGATAATTAATTGATTGTGCCCATAACAAGTGAATCAGTGTGTTTATTTGAGCAGGAATGCATATTTGTGTGAAGTATGTGCTCTGAAACAACGAAGATCATGTTATAGGCCGATAGAAATGTCCATGACATGTATTCACGCAGCACTTGGTGCTGATGTCTTTAGAAGAACTTCCATAGTAGACTATCAATGGCCGATTCATAGGCTACTGTGGTGCAGCGTGGTCCCCGCTATTCACCCAAGCTTTGCAGGACTCCCTATGGCAGGAATCTTGGGGGCTCCTCACCAAATAGTGTGCATCATTACTTGCTATATCGCTGAAGAGCACCTCATTGTGACGCTAGGTTTTTCTTTTTACCTAGCCTCGTGATGCGAGGGCAGAGTTCAGTACATAGTCAGCGGTGGTGATTGGGCCGATCCGAGATCTGGCACCAGATGTGCAGCCGGATCTCGAGATCCGGCCAGAGTCAGCCCCAAACAACCCATGTGATTAGCGCTCTGCGCTGGATTGTTTTAAAAAAAAGAAAGACAAAAAAACGCCTGCCACGATATGGAGTAGCGGGGCAGAGCAGCACATTGGCGCCATAGCGCTCTTCTGGCTCCGCTACCTTAAGTATACACAGCAGGACGCAACGCAGATTACATTGCCGAGCCCACGAAGGTGGAGGCTCAGCTACTCAGTGATCTAATCTGCCCTATGCGAGCGCACTGTGCACACAGCGCAGATTACCCTTTGTGCACAGTACTCGCACAGGGCAGATTAGATCTGAGCCCTCACCTTGGTGGGCTCCGAGTCTAATCTGCACCACGGTGCAAGCGGACTGTGCACAGAGCATTTTACTTTATACTCTCTCCTCTTGGGTGCTTTAATTTTTATTTTACACCCGTTTCCTTTGTCTCTATCGTGTTTGTTCTTATTTGGTTATTTACAAATAAGATAAAACACAGAGCCAGCCCACATGGTGAATGTGTAGGGCTCCTCGTGATCCTGTGTGATTTGCAGAAGGCCTTTTGCCCGCTTAGGGCATCTAATCTGCCCTGTGCAGGCTCGGTAATGGCACGAAATAGCCGTTTTCAAGCTTTAATGTCATATTTTGGGGTGCACCTGTGCCATGGAAGTGGTTTAAAGTGGAATTGATATAGTGTGGAGTTTGGAAAAGGAGCATGAAAGAAATTGCGCTGTTTTAAACTATTATTTTGGCTATCTCCTTTGATCGGAGGTCAACTGCCAGCTCTGCCCCTTCTAAACCCCACCTCCTCAGACTTCGCCCCCTCCTCCAAACTCCGACCCCACCCCGGCCCTTGTGGGTCCTCCCACCACAATTTTTCCATTTCCACCACTGTATATAGTCAGAGATCTAAGTGGGCGGGAACCCAAGGGTATGATGTTCCCTTACTTTTCGGGGAAATCCTCCATTGTTCCCTGGACAGCAGGGAAGGGCACATTTGTTTTTTACTTCTGCTACAGGAGATTCGAACCTTTGCCCTGCTGGTAACACCCCAGTGCCCCACACTACTGCACTCTCACGCAGGTGCTGTACTTCATTTTTATATGTGTATAGATTGCTTGGGAGGTAACGCTCATTTCCCAGACTCCTCAAGGCTCCGCTCAGCAGTGATCTGTAAGTGGCTTCTGCAATTAAGCATGGATTGCTGCAGATGGTGTGGGTACAGGTAATGGGAGGGGGCGATGTGTGGCTACGCTGCTGGTCGTGTCCCTCAAGAGATGCACATGATGGGTGATTGGAAGGGGGAGGCTACTTCAAGATGCATGCCGTGGGGTACATTGACAAACTGAGAGTGGACATTTTAAATGCTTTTTCTTTTATTGGGTTTTTGTCAGTCTTGATAATACTGTTGTAAAACACAGAGGGGTGGGGTGGGGTAGAGGAATGGAAGGACCCTGGTAGGGGGTTTCAATTAGGGAGTCGAGTCTGAGATCGGTGGGGCGAGGGTGCCATGAGGGAGAAGAAAGAGGGGAGGGCAATGCTAACATTGACAGACTTACTTTTTAAAAAAAATCTTAGACCCCCTAATATAGCAATGGCCTATTTACATCAACCCAGATATGCACCAATATCCTAAACAAAACCATTGAGTAGACATTCAGGAAAGTTGCTTGAAATCAGCTTGACCCTTTTTTTATCCAGACCATTGCAAAAAAAAAAAACTACGCCTCAATCTCCCACTACCTTTCCGAGGGCCCCTGTCTGCATAGCATTGCTCTGTTAACAGAGAAAAACTGCATCTGTTGGTGTTTGCTACTGAGAGATGTTCATAGTAGGAAACGCGCTGCTGGTAGTGGGCGCGCAAAGCCATTCACTTACGCGAGTGCAGCCAGGCGAGGAAGTGAACAGTTGTTGCAGTGAAATTCATGCCTTGTTTTTTGGAAATTATAGTGACGGGAAAGACGCAGCAGATTGGCTTTCATTCATGGCAGCCTCATTTTGAGTTGATCTCAGGGGAGAGCGGGTGGAGAAACTAGCTACATTTTGCTTGGAGCAGCCTTCTGCAGAGAGTTGCTCAGTATCAATGCTGCCGTGGGCGGAGACTCCCAGGAAGCCTTCTAGCTGACCTTTGTGGCTGACCTTTTGCCATAAGAGGCCAGAGTGCGCAGGCTATTGTTGGGTATGCCGCAAATTGATTATGTGCAGGTGAATGCCAATGGAGAGCGTACATTATTGCCTGCCTTTCAAACCTGCACGGCAATTTACAGTTCTTTTAAGCAATCTGCTTCCCATTACTTGGCCTTTAAAAACACATGTGGATATTTTTGTGCCAAAGCGTGTACACCAAAAATAGGTTTCTCATTGCTAAAAGGAGCATCTGTGTGCCTTTCTTTTACTGTAAGGCCATGTCATGCCAAACTATGGGGCTCCTCCTGCTAGTGGCGGACGCGGGCAGGCCTAGTAGGGGGAAAGGAGCTCTTTCTGAAAGGAACACGGAGGGACGTTTTGGCAGTTCCAGCATTTGTGTTTGTGGGTAGTCAACATTTAACAAGACTCAAGATAAAGTTTGCAAATCACTGCTCAGAGAACAGTGCATTATTCTCAAGTGAAGGTATTTTTATCATCGTACTCTGAAACGCTTTAATTTCAAGCTTTCAGTGTTATGGTGTTGAAGATTTCGTTTGCTACTAGAACAAGGAGTACCTGGTTGTAACAGCGTCTCAATGCCCCTGGGTTTTGTGTGTTTATAAATGTGAAAAGAAACAAATAGGCATGTATGGGGATCATAGTTCAGCATACAAAATATATATATTTATTTTATATATGATAGGGCGGCGATAGCCAGCCCCCTATAGTTGATGTGGGTCGGTCTCCCACAGGAACTACTTAATATTCTATTGTTAATAACTTTTGATTAGAGTAACTATTAGAGTAACTGATTTTACCAAAATTGCAGAAGTGATTAGGGATTGTGGGGCCCCTCAAGTCCCTAATCACTTCCGCATGACTGGCAGACCGTCTTCATAACACACAGCAGCCACACTTTTTTTTTTATTTTTTATAAACCGTGCTACTGTCATTCCTTGAAAGTTTTGCACTCTGAGACTATTTTTCTGCCTTTTTGCTAAATTGCATTCTGGTATTTGTAGTCTCAGTCAAGATGGAGGGAATAATGTCACAATTGTACACTTTTTACCTAACATAGTTATAGAAGGATTTATATATTTGCATGACACTATGGTATGGGTACATTTCAAGTTATCTTTGTAAAGCAGAGTATTGTTGAAACCCAGACATGAGGGTGGGGAGGGGAAATGATGACAGGGCAAGTAAGCCATGAGTATTTTCCCACAATGTGGCAAGAGTTTGCAATCCTGGACACTGCTGCAGATATTTTCCCAAGATTGTCTGCTTTTCAGAGCACCAGTAAAGGACACATGTGGGTGGACAGCATAACTTTTTTTCAGAGGGCGATGCCCCACCTTGGGTTATTTTGAAGTTGGTAAGCTTGCTCAAGTATTTGGATACCAGGATTTTACTCCAGTTGTCATGTTCCCAGTGCAGACGCTTACTTACCCACAAGTCCACAAGCCCTTGTTTGGTAATGGGATTTTGTTTACCACGTAATATTCACTACAGATTGCTGGGTTTAAAAGGTGAGCACCTTTTATACTTTTCCAGCATATTTATTGGAACATTTTCTCTTTCAGGTTATTTTTCTGTGTTCATTGCTTTTTTTTAAAAGGCCAATGCTATTTCGTCTTGCGCACTTTCTTCTAAGGGGAAGGTCAAATGAACTACATTTGTATATTTCACTTTAAGATATATGTTCACTTACATGGGTGCTAGCTTTTGATTTTTGCTATGGGTGCAGAAAGTACCTGGGCATGTTATTCTTGCCCCCGGCCATTTTTTCCCCATTACTGTGCTGCTTAAATGTGATTAGTTCGGGTTGTGCGCTGTATCACAACAGTCACCAAGGGACCTGCCATAAAACAAGGGGCTTGGAGCATGCTGCTTAACCAAAGGGTGTGGTCCATGGCAAATCATTAAATCTCACTGCGCATTGCCTAAAAACATTGATTTCTCAAAGCCTGCTATCTTTTATGCATAACAATACCACTGTCAAAATAGGACAAAATCAGTTTGCGATTGATGAACATCTTTCAGCAATGGGTTGCAAGTGTTTTAAAATGCACAGTGGGCGTGTCCTCAATTGCCGAAGGCTATGGCTAGTGCTTTGGTAGTGTTCGTCCGTCCCCAACGACCATGGCTGAAGACCATGCTAGTGGTCTGTAACCTTTCTAAGAATCTATGTAATAATAAAACCCTTGACATTCAAGGAAAAAACTAGTTGCAGGGACGTTGAGGTGAGAACCTCATGCAACAAAACCCTGAAATTCAGGTAAAGCCACCTTAACTTCGCACCCCCTGTTGCACAGCCTATGACCACAATGATGACATCACAGATCACATCACTGATGCTATCATTAATTATATTATATATAACATCAATAATGGCATTAGACATAACCTAATTTATAAGTTAGCTCATGAAAACTTTGATTACCTTAATAACAATTTAGGCTGTGGACTTGGCCATGACAAAGGCTGGGGTCACTGGCCAGCACCATAGACCATAGCTAGTGGTCGGTTAGTGTTAAATACTAACGTGCATGGTTAAAAGCCATGCCTAGTAGCCCATCACGGTTTTAAAATATACAGTGGGCAACATTGAAAGCTGTAGTTGGTGGCCATGACTAAAGGCCATAGCTAGTGTGCATTAATATGTTAGAATATACAGTTGGCACAGCCAAAGGGCGTGGCCACTGGCTAGTATTATGTTGAAGACCATGGCTAGTGGCTGGTTAGTGTATATAATATACAGTGGGCACGGCCGAAGGCCACCGCTTGTTGCATGTTATTATTTTAAAATATACAGTGGACACAGCCAAAAGATGTAAAAACTGCTTGAGGTCAAAGGCCATGGCTAGTGGCCCATTTATGTTAGAATATATAGTGGGCACAGCCAAAGATTGTGGCCACAGGCTAGTATTTTGCTAAAGTCCATGGCTAGAGCCTGATCGATGTATATCATATACAGTGGACACGGTTGAAAGCTGTATCCACTGGTAAAGGCCAAAATCGTAGCTGGTTATTGTTTAAAAATATTCAGTGCACATGGGTGAAGGTTGTGACCACTGTCCATAACTGAAGGCCATGACTAGTACCCATTCATGTGTTAAAATATGTTTTGCATACTAACAATGGCTGAAGGTGTAACGCTCACCTGGTATCCACGGGGACGTCACTCAGCCTGTTCTGACCTCTTACGACGTAGAATCCTTCCCTGGAGTCTACTCGACTGGAGACTGGGCCTTGTTTTATTGGAAAGTGTGCTCTCCGTCCTGCTTTCAGCGCAGGGGCGCGTTGATTGATGTGTGCTCGTTGCTCCCTAGTCACTTCACTGGCAAGAGTCCGACAGGTAAGTATAATGAGTCTTTTGAACAGTTCTCTAACTTCGTTCCTTTCCTTCCTTAGATGATGGCCGGCATCCGGGGATGGCGACGTGCTGCCGAGATGAGTAGCGCTGAAGGTGAGTGAGAGCGCGATGCACAATGCAACCCTTTAGTATTTGTATTGAACTGAGTTATTTTTCTGTGTCTTTTAGATGCCGCGACATTTTCAGCGTGGATGCTGGTTATGAAGAAGAAATGCGGTGAGTAAGCGCGGTATGCAACGCCTCTAGATGTTTCCACGCTAACCTGGAATGTCTTTTCCCTCTTGCAGATGGATGAGAAGTTCCAGAGACAGAGTTCCTCCAGAGCGGCTGGGATTCAGGCAAGCGTTTGAAGCTCGAACAGTCTTTAAAAATAAGCGAAGATTTGCTGAATGCTTACTAATGCCTTTTTTCTGTTCTTTTTCCTTTTCCTTAGGAAGCGGCGTACCAGGTTGGGAATGACACAGCCCAAGATGCCCGCAGAACAGAAGGAGCGATGAATGATGGGCAGAAGCGGTGCAAGGTAAGGCTGTTCCTAACGGTGTTCTTGCTCTTGCAGGAGCTGAGCGCAGAAGAAAGATGCAGGCCTACTGGAGACCGATCCGAACACGGTGAGTGTCACGCTGCCGAAAACACAAAGCATGTTTCTCAGCCTGGGCGTGGCTTAAATAGTCTCTGGGTATCCCAGGTGTGTCTGGGCTGAACCACACCCAAAAGACTAGACTGCACATGCAGTTCTGGGAACCGAAATATGTGGGGGCATCCATCTTGTCCCCATCAATGCACTACAAGTCCAATCCCCAATGTTATCCTATGGGGGTGAGTGAGTTTGGTGCCACAAGCGCCAAGTCTGACTCCAAGTGGGTCTTTGGAGGGATGGAGAGGCCCTTGAGGGCCATGTAGGTGATTGTGGCCTGGCTCCAGCCTGACATCTTGGAGGGCTGAGGACATGAGGGGCAGGAATCATGACAGAAGGCCATGCTTAATGCCTGTTACTGTTGTATTTTAATTAGTGATGTCATCAGTGATGTGATCTGTGATGTCATCATTGTTGTCATAGGCTGCGCAACTGAGGGTGCGTGAAGTTAGGGTGGTTTTAGCTGAATTTCAGGGGGTTTTTGCATTAAGTTCTTACCTTAACGTCCCTGCAACTAAAGTGTTTTCCTTGAATATATAGATGGTTCTGTTTGCTTGTACTGTATTAGCCTAGTATTATATTAATATTGATGATCCTCAATGAAACCGGGTGAATCTTGAGCTAAAAGTAATTTATTTGCAAGATTTCATAATCTTCAGAACACTTAATCAGGCATATGAAGAATGAAGCTCTTGGAAAGCAGGACCACTTAAGAATTTCCCTTGGAAAGCCTTCTCATTTCGATTGTGATTCTGTTACTATACTACGTCAACCCTTCGCACTTCTCTGAGCAATCCAGCGGCGTTTCTTTCTCGTCCCTGCTTGCATATGGTTTGGAGTACCCCATTTCAATCTTTTAGACTGTAATGTGTGTGTGTAATTTCTGAACTGTATGGCTCTTTGTAAAGGAGCAACAAATCGGAAACGGACATGAACAGACGAGGCATTCTTCGAAGAGCTTCATGACAGTTAGCTTAACTAAGGTATCGCCCTGATGATTCTTTCTTTCTCCCTATATAGATATATCTATATGCCTATACATAATAAAACAGTTGTGCAATGCCAAACTCATTCGCAAACACAAATCTAAGGCCGAATTGGTACCTTATCCCGATATAGGTCTCTGTGGGGCAATGTAGAGGATCCACCCATCTCTGCAGCCCAGCCGTTTGCATATATTCACGAACTGCATACCCCCATTCAAAATAAACAGAGAATAGTAAACGGAAAAGCCTTAACTCCGAGTTAAGCTGCAGTGAAGTGCAAAAGCAAAATCTAAACAGCCCAGGGAATGGCTCTAGCTGTCTGCTGCCATACGTGTGGGGCATGGGGCTGGAGGAGGTGGGGAGGTAGTTTGGAGGGGGGGTTGGGGAGGCGATCAGTTAAGAGCCTATGTCCATGTCCTCTGTTGCTGGTGTGAGCATTAAGAGCTCAACAATGCAGAAATCATAAAACATGGTGGGTCAGAGAGAGCCGAAAGGGAAGAATATTTTCTACGAAAATGCAGCGAGTTTACTCTGGCAAAAGGATTAAATGTGTGGGTTCAATAACAGATTAAATCCGGGAATGGATATATTATAGAGCACACTATAGTTGAGTATCAAGTACCATAGGAAACACTAAAAATAAATTGCTAATAACTTTTGACTCCAATGATGGATTTGGCTGAAACTTGATGAATGATCCATTAAAAAATAAAGTTAAGAAAACAGTAAAACACAGTTTCAGCCTAGTCCCCATTCATTTCCCGATACAGGAAAAAGTCAAATTTTTGCTTGAGTGCACAGTGAAAACCACTAGACTGAATTGGACCAGATACAAAACAACTTGGGCACAAAGCGTTGACTCGATTTCCAGGTAATGGGGTTATGGCATACAGAATTTTTATAAATATTTGGAGAAGGCGGTGCCCCAAAAACGACAACAATCGAGTTAAATTGGCGCTCACATACTGATAAAGGAATGCAAGTGCTCAATAGCAATTCATTTAGAAATATATTCTTTATTCGTGCCTAGAAAGTTTTTTTGTAGCAATTTCATTATAAACAATCCATTATTCAGAGTTTTGTGAACAGTGTGCAAATTCACTTTATTACAGTGCTGTGCAAAAAGTACAAAGCATACAAGTGCAAATCCGCAAGCGTACATAATGTAAATTATCTGTGCCACCGGACTAAAATAATGTTGACTGTAGGCCTGTAGGCATCTATGTGTGTGTGTGTGTGTGTGTGTGTGTGTGTGTGTGTGTGTGTACACACACACCCACCCCCCGTCGTCTAATAAAAACATTTTCCCTTCACGAAACAGTCAAAAGTATCAAATTACGGTCCTCCTATGAGGTAGCAAAATGATTTTTCTGAGACGTCTACGCATTTTGCGGCTAACTTGCCACTTGCTCACAACAAAAAATGTCCTGTTTACACAGATCATTTAATGGAAAGAGAGAAGGAAAGTGTTAGTGCTAGACAGAAGACTGGGTTAGCTAGCCAGCAACCTTTCGTATCAGCCATGCCGGCCTTCTTTAGATGTCTAGTCCATTGTTACAAGTTTACTTTAGTTTGCCTTTAAGCATAGTGCCATTTCCCCACTAATCATAATGAACATGATGAACAACAAATACATTTCGTTCTGTCATGCAGAAGGCACAATAGCGCGGTGTGTTGGGTGCCTCTTAGGTCTAAAACATTTTAGCGCTTTGTTGCCAAGTGTAGAAAGCCAACCATTATTGCGACATTAATACCAGCCCATTTGTCGGTTATCCCCGTTATCTGCAATTTTGTACAATTTCTGCAAGGTTGGGACCATGTTACAAATGGCATGAAAGCAAGATAACTTGTAGTGTGTTGTGGTTTCCCAACACTTTTGGCAGATGCATCCTTTAATCATACATTAACGCACTATAGCCCATTATCTCTTGACATGTCCCAAAGTGCATGGTTTTTTTGGCAATGGCTTTTTCGTAGGAAAGATTTTGACATACAATCAATGTCCTCAGCTGCGTCACTTGGTATCTGTGCATGATGTCCAGCCATGCTGTCTACCTGCACAGTGTGTGCATGGTTCTTCGACATCAAGGCGAATTAGAGTGCTATGTGCTTTAATTACACTTTTAATATTTGCTAAGGTGCTTAGTGCCTTAGCAACATGTCCACAGACAATGTATGGTTGACCACTCTCTACATAGGAGGGGGTTAAAGTGCTGAGTGCTACAGTTTCATCACGTTTGTTACTAAAGTGCATAATGCAATAGCAGCCTCACACAGTTTAATCAAGTGCATCATGCAACTCCTTTCTAGAGTAGAGTGCAGCTTTGGATCATATGGTGTGTCTGTATCCAGGTCAACAACTTGGTCCATAAGATTATAACCATATTCAGCCATACCTAGCCAAATGTAGTCACTTGTGTGTATACTACATCGCCCCCCGTTCTCAAATGCACTTGCAGTCTTTCGCATCTCATCTCTACTTTCCAGATGTGTTCAATTACATCATTGAACACAATAACTAAAAACAATTGCCAATTAAAAACAGTGAACTAACAATACAACAATGACATAGTTAAAATACAACATGATAATTACATTAGGAATTCATAGGAATGGGGTCCAACTCTGAAGAGTTTTGGTTAAACATCTAAATGGCAACTGCTAGTTAGGCCCAGAGGTACCTCAAGGCTAAACATTGTGTAGTCTACAACCAAGATACTTAATCTGTTGGAAATCAAACCATTCCTTGATTGCACTTCATTTTAAGTCTCTCCAGCACACTCATTATCCCAGGAATGTGTACAATTCTTCATCTATATTATGTCCACTGGGCTGTTTAGTCTCAAAATCGAACAAGTTTCCTTTTGTCCCAATAGTTTTTCTTTGTCACCACCTCTTGGCCTGGTTTCAATTTTATTGATGCCAAAGAATCCAAAGCCATTCATATTGTCCTTGTGAACTTCACTGAAGTTTTTGGCCATTGGGTAGTTGACTGTTACGCTCACCTGGTATCCATGGGGACGCCACCCAGCCCTGGTTGGATGATTTGCACTCTCAAATCCTCTCCCGGTCCCTTGGTAAGGCCTCTGGTTAAAGATGGGTCTTAATATTGTAAAAGGTGGATTCTCCCTCCTGCTCCTCGTGGCAGGGACGCATAGATGTGTGGGGCGAGCAGCGACCAAGTTACTTCACTGGTGCAAGCCCCCCTGTGGGAATCCAGGCCTGCTGCGACTCCGTAGGTTTGCTGCTTTACTGTCTTTATATGCAGTTCTTATGTTCCTCTTAGGTCGAATAATAATGTCTTGCTTCTTTCCTTTTAGGTATGGAAAGGTATTATGGTGTTGTCATGCAGTTTGAAGATGAGCATGGGCCGGTAGGCGAAAGCGCGGTGTGCGCGATGCTGTCTGGTGAGTAATGCGCGATGCGCGGCGCTGTTCCGCCTTTTATATTGCTAACCTGTGACTTTTCTCTCCTTGCAGGTTGCGATGTTCCTCGCCGAGCGCCGTAATGTTCCAGCAATAATACCGACCAGGAGATGACTACCCAGGTAAGAATTGTGTGGCTTTCTTCATTCAGCAGGAAAAGTGAGTAAACGCTTACTAATGCTGTCTTTCTTTCTCCTCTTTTCAGGTTATGGTATTCCAGGATGCATGCGGTGCCAGATGATGGAGTTCGTACCTTCAGGTGAGTGGAACTGAAGTCAGCGATGGATTGAAGACCTGATTCTGTTCCAGGTAAGTTTGTAGTGTTCTTTCTCTCTCTGCAGGTCCTTGGTTTCAGGTAAACTGGCATCAAAAAACTGGACACGGTGAGCGTTACGCTGCCCACAGCAGAATAATGCAAAGCATGTTCTGCTGATTGGGTGCGGTTTAAATAGTCTCAGGTAAAATAGTCCAGGTAAAATAGTCCCAGGACTGCC
Source organism: Ambystoma mexicanum (assembly GCF_040938575.1). Lineage (NCBI taxonomy): Eukaryota > Metazoa > Chordata > Amphibia > Caudata > Ambystomatidae > Ambystoma > Ambystoma mexicanum. Next base: position 435,815,692 of record NC_090933.1, on the reverse strand, counting down.
AAACCCAAAGTAGTCCAGGTAAAGTAGTCCCAGGCCTGCCACACCCAAAAGACTAGACCGCATAGCTCAGTTCCTTGTAACTGACCTATGTGTGTGCCTCCATGTTGGCTGAACCCCCCTCCGCGTCCACCCCCCCCCCCCCCAAGTTAAATAGTCCTAAGTAAATAGTCCCATTCTAATGTTGGACTTCATGATGGTTATGAGCCTGGTGCCAAAGGTGCCACGACTGACTCCAAGAGAGTCTTGGATGAGGTTTTAAGGCCTTTGACCTGGCCCTAACTGGAAGGCTGACTTGCCAGTGAGGGCCAGGGTCAAGGGTCATGACATTGACATTATGATGTTGGATTGCTCTTGCGTATTTGTATTTTCAACTTGCACTTGGTGCAGCCTATATACAATATTTTACAGGCACAACTCAAAACATACAAACATGATCTGTCTCACAGGTAATTCTTTCAGATATTGTCATCTGTCCTGTGACTGGATGTTGGAAAGTTCCACAGTTGGTTGCGTATTTACAGGTGTTGCATCGTGTGCATTTAAAGAAGCCTTTCTTTTGTGACAACAGCCAACTCTTTTGGTTCATTTCTTGATCTTTGAACATGAAGCTTTGGACTAGGGTGTCCTTTAGAGAGCGATTTCTTCTGAAGCTTATTTCCGGCCTCTTTTTGAGGCTATTTGACAAATCTATGTCTGCGAGTAGGATGTACCAGTGTTTTTGTAGAATATGTCTGATGGTTGTTGCTTGGCTGTCGAATGTTTGAATCTGACGTGTGCATCCCTTCTCCCCCTCCATTTTTTCCTTCTTACGTGATCCAGAGAGGATGCTGTGTCTGTCTAGTATTCTTGCTTTTAGATACGCCCTTTCAATTATTTTTTTGGGGTACATTTGTCTCCGGTATCCTTCAGCTGTTACTTTGCTTTCCAGATCGTAGGTTGCCAGGGTGGTATTGTTTCATCTCAGTCTAACAAATTCACCATATGGGACACTCCATTTCAAGTTCTTTGGGTGCTCACTGGTTGTGTGTAATGGTGTGTTAGACCCAGCAATTTTTCTGTGCCATTCACAGGTTATGCTGTTAACAATTCTTATGTTTACGTCCAAGAATGTTATTAGTGTCCGACTATGTGTCTCTGTGAATCTGAGACTGTTTTGATTTAGATTTAGTACAAAAAAGAAGGTGGGTGAGGCGCGCACTATGCTATGGGAGTCCCGGGCTCCAGAGGCAGCGCCACGGGGTGACTGTGCCCCACTTTGGAGAATCATAAAGATGGTTCTCTCCCCTCCCCCAAATTTGGGAAGGACTTGTGCTTTGGAGGGGTGTTGGTTGCTGGTCACCTGAACAGAAAAAAAGTTTTCACTACAGCTACCAGAATCCTTTGAGTCTAATTAGACACACCTGCTCAACAGCCTCCCTGATGATTATTTGAGATAAGAAAGCGCTAGGAGGAGAACAACTACAGACCACAGAACTGCAGCTGAGGGATCTAACCCTGTTATTACTGAGTACCTGATTTGAAGCAAGGGATCTAACCCTGTTATTACTGAGTACCTGATTTGCAGCAGAAGGGATCTAACCCTGTGAATATTTGTCCATTTTGGGATTTGACCCAGCTACTTATTATATTTTTTGCAACAGGTTCAATTGACCAGGACCGGGAGTGCGCGCCTCACCCACCTTCTTTTTTGTATTGATTTAGATTTAGTTTCTTAACAAAATCTGACCACCCTTTCTCTGTCCCCTTCCAGATAATGAAAAGGTCATCTATATATCTTAGCCATAATGCAACGTTGTTTGTAAGATCTTGATTACCATCTGTCTATACCTCCAATTCCTCCCATTCTCCTATCGTGAGATTTGCATAGTGTAAGTGGTTTCAACCCAGCACTCCACCTAAGTCACTGCCTAGTGTGTGATGCCCAGCTGGGACCCTTATTTATATATTTTTTGTCAAAAGTTCTTATTTCTGGACGATGTACCCTTATATAACGCCCCTCTCTTTGAATCCCCCCCCCCCCGGTGTCACTGAACCAAGAAGTAGGTTTGTTTTGCAAAGTTAAAAGATTTATTTGATGAATTAAACAATATACATATCACTTTTATGAATATGAACAATATCTAGATATCACACTTATTAATATTTATACACTGATCAGCAATGGGTGATATCACAACCATCAACAATCTCTTTAATCAATAGGAGTATGGGTGAGAAGAATAATGAAGCAGAAAATAAAACTTTGTGTGGGTTCAATGAAATGCAATGATATGAAATGAATACAGCACAGAAATAAAACCTGATATGAATTCAATCAAAGACAATACAATCACTCTTCTCCCCTTTACTCAATCCCCTTAATATGCAATATGAAGAGATGGAATGAGAACACAGGTTTCAGGAATAATAATCAACAATGCAGTTCAATCCCGACTCCCCAGCACAGGTCAAATGCTTTTGAATGTGGTTTGAAATTAATGGGAAAAATGCTAAAAATGGATTTTCATTCGCTAAATGGGATCCAGAACTAGTGAGAGTTGCTCTAGGTAGGTCCAGGTAAACACTAACAATGATTGTTGAAGTATTAGCAGATTGAAAACGAAATTCAGAGGTTGAATGCAAGAAATAGCTGTTATATGGGATGAAATGCAGAATCGCGGCAAACTTTTCAGCGCGCGAGAAATGCGATTACAGAAAAACTATAAGGAGTTGGAGTGCCATAATAGTTCGTTTGAAAGCTGAGGATGTTAGCTTCAATTTGACATTTAAATTTCGTTCCTAGCATGTACGGTTCAAATGTTAGAGGTTTTAGTAAAGGTCGATTTTTCCCAAGAGTCAAGATTTCAAATGAGAGATGCGCTGTTGACGATTACAAACTAGGATTTCTTAACACTAAGGGGCTATGAAGATGCAAGATACCCAACGATCAGCCACCAGAACAGCTGCGCCTCCGCTCTGACTTTTGTCCGCCAAGACACTTGTCCTTCTTCAGCAAATATATTAAGCGCAAAGATGATTTATCACTACAATTATCACAGGACTATGTGGATGAGAGAAGGAGTCAGGATAGACAGATTCTACAATGCAGTTCTGGATATGTTGGAATGGGTTGGATATGATTACTTAAAACTAAGAGATGGCTGTGGACAGTTCTATGCTAAATACTCACAACTATGGCTTTGGAATGGAATAGGCCCGTGAGGATCTAGTCAAGGGTGTTGGACTGGAATCTGCTAGCCACCGGACAGGATTCAGGTGCTTGGTTCTGCTCTCAGCAAGGCACTCTGGTCTGCACGGCCTCCTGGACTGGATCTGACAGGTTGGTTCTGGGTACAGCTCTGCTCTACTGGTTTGGTTCTCTGGGTTCTAGCAAGGGTTCTTGGCAAGAGCAGCCAAAACAGCACAGCCAGGCTGTTGAATTGGTTGGGCCCTGTGGAAGTTTGGGGTTAAAATCAGGTTGCAAGATTCTAAAGGCCAGCTGAGAAGGGTTCAGCTTTTTAGGTTGGACCTTCTGCTTCAGGGTTCTGGAGTCTGGATTCTCCTTCAGAGAGCTTCACCAATAGATCAGTAATGGGTGAATGTGTGTGTGTCTGTGCCCTCAACAGTCCCTATTAATCCATTTTCCCAAGGGGTGGGGAGGCTGATTATACTATGCCTAACCCTCTAAGAAGCTGATAGGTCAGAGAATTTCCTCTCCCCTGATTTGAGAAGCAACAGTGTGTCGTGATGTGTCATGTTTATGGTCCAGGGAGAATAAAACTCCCCTTTGTGTCTAACCAGAAAATCTATTTTTCATGAAAAACATATTCACAATATCCCAAACTTGCTAATAGTACATATTTACATTACAGATTAATTAAGGCACGTGTCTCAGTCTCATCTTCTGGAGAGCTTTGGTTCACAAATGACAGTTCTTCGCGCTTTTGGTCGGTTACTCAGTGTCAGTTCTGTACCAATTTTCTCACATACATGCACATGCCATCTGGGCATATTCCTGTAAAGTTTCATATTTTTAACATTATCACAACTGCTACAACGTCCACATTTTGATAATTCTGTCTCTGAACATCGCAAAAATTCCAGAGTAGTTTCTACTTGTGAGCAACATTTTCATTTTAATAACCTCTAAGTTCCATATTTTTGCCAGTTCGGCACAATTTTCTATGAGCCTTTTCTTCATACATATATTTTCTCCAGTTTACAATCCACATCTAAGTCTGGGCCCGCCTCCAAGGCTTGGCTGAGCCAGAGTGTAACTTGAGCTTCTTCCTGCCAGGACTGGTTTCTATTGACGCCCCAAATTAGCATTTCCTTTCAGTTGAAGGGAGGCCTTTGTCTCCACTCGGAGCAACAGGCCAAAGTGCTCCTCCCTTTTCCTTTCACACCTGCCTGTCAGATCCTCAGCAGAGCACAGGGGAAAAGATTCCTTTGTTTGGGAGAAGGTGTGGAAGGTCTTTGAAGCTCAGTGTGGCTGGCTTTACTCACTTTTAAAACAGTGTTTAAATAGTGTTGTCCTAAAATACAAATTACATTTTTACAAATATATCCACAAATCTCTTAATTCCAGCTTTTTTAAAATATAGTTTTGAATTGTATCCACCTCTATTGCTTTTGATAGGAGTTATTTTCCATACTTGGATCTTAATATAGAAGTTTAAATTGACAAGTTAAGTAATCGTCAGCTTCTGACACAGGCGAGTAGCGGTACTGTGCCAATTTTTGACATATTCTTCCAAGCAAGCATCTTTAAATGTGTTTTTTCTTCTGATCAGATATGTTTCTGCTGACATTGTGCTTAGGTGAATTCTTTATATACAGTGGTGTTTCACACCCAACAAGGAGGTTGGATCTCTTGTGATGTGTGGGAACCATGATTTTTGCACTTTCCACAGTCGAGGAAAAACAGATTTTTAAACAGCTCTGTGTTTCTCTTGCAATGCAGGACTGCTTTTTCAAATAGTTTCATTTTCCTCTGTGGGCAGCCAAATGATGGGTTTTGGCAGTGGTCTCCTGTGTTACCACCGACATAGGCAAAAGTGGATTGGCGGCCTACTTTTCCTGCACACTTCTGGGTGTTTTTTAGTGCGCATAATGCTTTCCAGCAGCCATTCTGAGGTTTCTGATGCAAGCAGTGCACAGTAATGTTGCACGGCATGGACTAGTGGGTTAAAACATCCCACAATAGGATGGTGCAAAGGTCGTCCACATTGCAGTTCCTTCCACTTGTCTAAAATATTCTTCATTAAAAAGGAAAACATTGTCAGGTACATATGTATCATGTCCATCACCATTTTTGTGTGTTTCAGATAATTTAGTGACTTACTGTTTAGGTAATGTTGACAAGCTTTTTTTCTGTACTCATGTCCATTTGAGTTGTACAGCGAAACAACATCCATCGTTGCCATCAGGTATTCTTTTTCCCACGGTATCCCTTCTATTCGGGACAAAAAGTCAGTGGTGTCTTTTATATAAGATGGAAGTGTGGATACAAACAGGAATAGTACCTCATCTATATATTTGGACATGTTCTCAAGTGCAGAGCCTATTAAGCATACAATGGGTCTCCAAGGTGGCTTTTTGATGTTTTGTGTACCTTTGGAGAAAGTATATAGTTCGAGTGATTGAGTTGGATGTTCTCAGGAATTTGCAGGTCTCTTCTGACAGTATTCCCTTGTCTTTAACTTCTGTTCTAGTTCTTGGACAGGGTTGTTTTGTATCCTAGTGTAACATTTGGAGTCGTGAAGCTGTTTGTAAATTTCTTTAATATACTCTGTTTTCTTTTGTAACACTATATTCCTCCCCTTATCAGAGGGTTTGATGATGCAGTTTTTACGTTCTTGCAGTTCTTTCACTGCTTGTCTGTCGAACACTGTCATGTTCTCTTTAGAGATCCTGGTTTTTAGTTGTTTCCTCCTCATTTTCTTCAAGTCCTCTATCACTAGACGTTGAAATGCTTCAATATTACTCCCTGCATTTGTCATCGGATTAAACCTTGACCTTTGTTTTAGGCTACTTTTTGCCATCCATTCTGTTTTGAGGCCCAATTCGGCCAAATTGTTTGGTTCCAATTCGCCTCCTACACTATTGCCTTTTTCCAGTTCCATCAAATCCGATAATATACCAAGTTAACTTAATTAGTAAGTTTCCCTTCCTCTTAGTTCCGAAGGTACAACATCTAGTTAAAAAATGGAGCTGTTCCCTGTCTTCCTCAGGACTTGAAAGCCGCATACTGTTTTTTCTTTCATGTATTTCTAGTTCTTTTACACTAGCCTGTGTTGTATCTATTAATTTATATGTTCATTGGTGATTGTATGGCGGGGGACTCTTCAGTCGCAGAGGCAGGAAAATATATATATACCTCTACTGCCCACGTTATTTTCCTGCCAGTCAGCTGTATACACTATCTCCCAGTCTTCGTTCTCTTTTCTCAACTCGTAGGTCCAAATTTTCATTTCAGTCTTCAATAATAAATCTGTGGTCTGGAGCATCAACAAAATAAAATGTTTCAGTACGAGAAGCTTTGTTGATGCTCCAGACCATAGATACAGATGCCTGTGATGAAGGGTATACCCATCCATTGGTTCTAGTTAAAATATACAGTGAGCTAGCTGAAGGCTCTGCTCAATGGCCAAAGGCCCTGGCTAGTGGATCGAAACGGCCATGGCCATCTAGTGGGATGAAAATAAACTTATTCAGGGAACATGTACAGCGGACATGGCGTGGCCAACTAGTAGGACGCAAAGAAACCTATGGGGGAGTATGTACAGTGGACACAGCTGAAGGCCGCCAGTAGCACATAAAAAAACTATGGTATAACAAAACCCTTGAAATTCACTGAAAAGTCTTTAGTTAGTTTAGTTAAGTTGACCACATTTCATAACCACAATGCATTGGACTTCTTTCTCTGAACTGGAGTTGAACTTCCAGTACTGGCTGCCTGGTGGCATTTTGCATGAGACTTGTCTGAAGTGGGTGACCTGCAAGCTCCCTCCACGTCAATGAAAGCCTTGGCCTGCATGACGTGTGTGGCCCAGCATTTTGTTCTATGGTCCTTCAATGTATTTGGTCAAAAGAGCTTGCAGGATTTGCAGTTCTTTTCGGGGTGATCATGTCGAAGACCATGATTACACACCCTCTGTGTGTCTTTTCAGGGGTACTTCCTGTTGCAGGACGGACAGAACTTAAAAGGTGTAATTTCCATGATAGGTGGAAAGGGCAGCACGGCGAAGAGAAGGACATGAGGGGAAGAGAGATTAGACATTCTCTCAAAGGAGAAGGAAGTATGTCCTCCCCCATCCCCCATGATGGGGTGAGACCCTGTGAGGTCGGTATTGAGACGATTAGTCCGGTCATCGTCCACAATGGCTCTGCTCTGTCTGTCGAAATCTGCTGCAGATGATCTTGCAGCAGGCAATTGGTGGTAGCGAAAGAATAGTAAGTCTACAATAATCTTTTGGTAATCACTGGCATCAGCCTGAAGAACTCTGCAAACTAGCGTCCAACTACGATGGTGGAAAAAAACTATCTGAGGGACCTTGGCGGGTGACGGATCATGGGTACAGTGGACGGTACAATAGGGATAGTATTACTGACACACCCAGTCGGCGTCCCGTTTCGAGTTTCAAAAACAAATAAAGTAATACTCCACGACGACCACTTGATGTCGGCCTATGCAAAGCATGTAAATCTAAGCAGATACTAGCATCAGAAATATGATTACAGTGAATAATGTATCATATATACCGCCCCATAGTTAAGTTAAAACATGTTTTGATGGCTTTTTCTCAAAATTCTAATGCTAATGGCGTTTAATTTGCTCGACGGATTTGGTTGACCTATTCCTCAAAAAGGTTTGTCCCTGGTACCTCCAAACTGGAATTTTTGGGGACAGTTAATTAAATGTTATTTTGAAAACAAAAATCACTGTTTTTGTCTCAGTGCCATTCATTTCTCCATAGAGAGAACGTACTTCGATTGATCACCGATTGCACAAAAAATTCAGGACGGCTTTGCAGCAAACAAGAAATAAGCTGGGCACAAAGTGTCGCAGATGTGCCTCTTTGTGTTTTGGGGTAAATCTGTTCATTGATTGTTACTTTATTCAACAAATAGTGTCCCCCCCCCTTCTCCCAAATATACTTTTAGATCTCTCATATGGCGCTTTTTGGCATAGACACTTTAAAGAAATGAAAAAAACGCCATCTTGTTTTTTCATCAATGCAAACCATTTCCACGATAATTTCATGGTAATATTGCAGTAGTTTCATGGTAAAGTTTAGCTAAAATTAAATGCAAACTAAAGGAGGGTACCAGAAAACTCTTTTCAAAATATATATTAAATCAAGTGTACAATTCTGAAAAAAAATATAATGGCATGCACGGGGACAATAACATTAGTACTTGTGAGCTGTTGCACCACCCCACCCCTGCTTGCAATTGTAAATATTTACAAAGTTTAAAAGTTAAGAGTGGAGCCTCACCTCTTCATTTTAACTTTCTTCTTTTTTTTTTAAACAAATGTAAATGCTGCCTGCAATTTTTACTTTCCGAAGAGAACAGAGAATGCATCCAGTAATAAAAATGGCAGATTCCATAGGACTCCATGGGTTTAACCCTTGCATGAAATTAAATAATTTAAAGGGCAGACGTCACCAGCCTATAGTTAAGGTGAAACCTGTCTACGTAGATTTATCCCCAAATTATTATCCTAATACCTTTGGACTTGCTGGACGGATAAGGCTGAACTTTTACAAAATTATTTTTTCTCTCTGGCTTCTCCAAACTGAAAATGTAGGGAAAAATGTATTTAAAGGTGGAACATTTATGAAGAAAACCAAAACACTGTTTTGGGGTCAGTCCCATTAATTTTCTTATAGAAAAACCTGTAGCACGAGAACCGCTGGTTGGTTTTGCTTCAACTAAGAAACAACTTTGGCCTTTAGCTGTGTCCACTGTTCCCCCAATATGTTTATTTCGAAGGGATTGTGCCTCCGACGTATTCCTCATCTTAGATATCTCCTTCCAGCTCTGCTGGCCTAGGAACATTTTTTCTCTCTAGAGGGCGCTGCGCGTCGACGTCCTCCGAGTCGATGTCCCTCGACAGCCGCCGTGTCGACGTCACCCTGCCTATAAAGGCCGCGCGCAGCGTCCGTTGCTCAGTTCCGTTTTTCTGCGCTTACTCAGTGCCTCGGAATACTGTTGCTCAGTTCTTGTCAGATTAATCCTATTTACCTCGAGTTATTCGATCCGTACTCGATGGCTTCCTTGTCGGAACCGACAACTCCTCGATCCGGCTTAAAAAAATGCTGAGATTGTGGGAAAAAGATGTCGCTGACTGACCCTCACAGAGTTTGTCTGTGGTGTTTGGGAGCTGAACACCATTGTTAGGAGTGCGAGGACTGTATGTCCATGACAGCTAAGGCCCTGAAGGAGCGTAGGGGGAAGCTGGAGAAAGGTAAGACTTTTAAAGCTTCTTCTTCGTCGACGAAGTCGAGACACTCGTCTCCTCGTCACCATTCGCGCTGCAGGTCTCGGAGTGGGTCCCATCACTCCTCGAGATCGAAGCACTCGAAGAGGAGACGTTGAAGATCCCCTTCTCCGTCTTCCTCTTCCTCTGTTTCGCCAAAAAGAATCCCTTGCCCCACGAAACATAGTTCCTGGGCTGAATGGGAGGAATTCCGCAAAAATATGATGAGCGTCTTCGAGAAAGCGGCCTCGACCCCCTCGAAGACTGCCGAGAGCGATGCTCTGGTCGAAAGACCCGAAGGTCAAAAACGCTGCGAGTCGCAGTACCCGGCGAAGGAAACCTCTCGAGCGCGTCTCGAACCCTCGAGTAGGACTATGACCTCCAAACCTTCCTCGAAGGTTCCGTCGACACCGAGGTCGGTATCTTCGACGCCGTTGTCGAAGGGACCTTCGACACACGGGTCTATCGACTCGACGCCAGCTTGGACACCGGTGTCGACGCCAAGAAAAGTCACGGTCACGACACACCCAGTGACTATCCCCAGGTCCGCGATGGCTTTGAGATTGTCGAGTAGAATCCCAATTCTGTCGAGGTCATCGAGGCCTCCGCCTTTGTTTTCGCCGCCATGCTCGAAGCCTTCGACGTCGACGACATCGACATTTTCGAGGCCGATAATGACAAGTTCGGCACCCTCTGCCTTGGAAATGGGATTTACTCCCTTTATGAGTTCAGAACAATTGAGAACTATGTCCTCAATTTTGGAAGAGGGTGAATTGTCTGAACAGGAAGACACATTTGAGTTGCAGGGACCTGTAACCCCAATTAGAGAGGAATTTTCCTCTGAAGAACGCAGGTTAAAGGATCTTCATGATTCCTTACATGAGGCAAGTGGGTTAGACACTTCCCCTGAGGTGGAGTTTGCTAGGCCAGACCCTGGGGAGCATGCTGAAACCCCCTATAGAGCTTTAATGGCCAGGATCACAGAGTTCATGGGGTGGTCTGCACCTTCACAATCTTTCCAACAAGATGACCTCACGGATATTCTTGACAAAGGCCCACAGGAGGATCCTGTGGTGCCTTTTCATAAAGCTCTTCAGAGGAAGATCATGACAAACTGGGAAACCCCAGATGTCGTACCAGCAGTAAATTAAAAACTGTCTACAAAGTACAGGGTATCTTCTACAGACCCGGAGTTTTTGTCTAAACACCCATCCCCAGAAAGTCTGGTGGTACAGGCAGCATCCTCTACCGATGTCAAGACGGCTTATCCTACCGTCCCACAGGACAGGGACGATAAAAAATATGATGCTATGGCAAAGAAAGTCTTTTCAGCATGTAGCATGGCGTTAAAATCTGTTAATGCTACTTGCACCCTTGCTAGGTTCAGCCATACACTTTGGGAGTGTGCTTCTACAGCGGCTGACTGCATCCCGGAGGGAGAAGAAAGGGATGCGTTCCTGAATATTATACAGGACGGTAAAGACGCTATGTGCGAATCCCTCCAGACGGGCATTGATTCGGCTGACAGTATCAGCAGAGCAATGGCGGCAAGTACATCAACCAGGAGATTCGCTTGGTTGAGAAAGTCTGGTTTTGCCCCAGATGTGCAAGCCAGGCTCTTGAACATGCCATTCGATGGCTCTTCTTTGTTCGGGAAAAAGGCGGATGACAGTTTAGAGAAACTGCAAACTTCAAAAGCAGCAGCAAAATCCCTAGGAGATGCAATCCGTCAGACTCCTTTTCGTCCCACAGGAACCTCTGCGAGGGGCAAGTCCTTTCGCTTCTACTCCGCATTCGGAAGAGGTAGAGGACGACCGGCTCAAAGGGGACAAAGAAGAACTACCCGAGGTGGACGGGGTAGATATTCAAAAGCCGCAGCAACAGCAGGTGCCTCTTTACCATCGGCATCTGCATCAGCCGCCCCAAAACCACTCTGAGGACTTCCCTCACAGGACACCTGCAGGAGGCAGGTTGACTCAACATCTGGCGGTATGGCAGGCTATCACGTCAGATGCTTGGGCATTGGAAACAGTTGCCCAAGGTTACTGCCTGCCTTTCCTACGTATAACTCAGAGTCATCCACCGGGGATCAGCTCTCAGAAAGCTCCAGATCCGCTCCTCTTGCAGGAAATTTGGGACCTGCTAGAGAAAGGTGCCATAGAACCGGTACCTGTAGCGGAGAGGAACAAGGGCTGGTACTCCCCTTACTTTCTCATTCCAAAGAAAGACGGAGGACTGAGACCCATCTTGGACTTGCGAGAATTGAACAAATTCCTCAGAAAAGACAAATTCAAGATGGTCACTCTTTCTCAGATCCTCCAGGCCCTTCAGTTCCAGGACTGGTTGGTATCTCTGGACCTTCAGGACGCTTATTTACATGTGCCTATCCATCTCAAACACAGGAAATACCTGAGGTTCGCAATTGGCAACTCTCACTATCAATTTCGAGTGCTGCCATTTGGGCTGACCTCCGCCCCGAGGGTCTTCACCAAGTTAATGTCAGTAGTGGCTGCAAGTCTAAGGAGGGAAGGGATTCACGTCTACCCCTACCTGGACGATTGGTTGATCAGGGCTGTTTCTTCGGAACAGGCTCAGATCCAGCTAAATCACGTGTGCCACTTCCTTCACAGACTGGGCTTCTCCCTCAATTTAAAGAAGTCACAAATGATACCATCGCAGAGACTCCAGTTCATAGGAGCGATCCTGGACACTTCCCTGGGAAAAGCCTCGCCACCAGAGGTGAGGGCTCAAGATATTCTACAGATGGTTACCAAGTTCCAACATGCCCAACGTCTCCCAGCCTTCGACTTTTTGAGGTTGCTAGGCCTCATGGCATCCTGCATTTTCCTAGTGCCAGAGGCTCGCCTGAGAATGAGATCCCTCCAGTGGGCACTGAGGACTCAGTGGTCACAATTCTCAGGGAGAATGACAGATCTTCTTCAGGTTCCCGACAGAGTAGCTCGAGACCTTCAGTGGTGGGCCTGTCAGGAGAACATTCTGAAAGGAGAACAGTTTTGGCAACCCTGGCCGGAGATAACAGTAGTCACGGATGCCTCACTCACGGGGTGGGGAGCCCACGCCAACGACTTGACCATCAGCGGTCGTTGGTCTCCATCGGAGTCCAGACTACATATCAACCTGTTAGAGCTGAGAGCCATCAGACTTGCGCTGAAGGCGTTCCTGCCAGCTGCACAAGGGAAGAACGTCCTGATAATGACGGACAACACGGTGGCCATGCATTACCTCAATAAAAGAGGAGGCGTAGGATCACTACCCCTGTGCAGAGAGGCGATGCAGCTCTGGTTTGGGCAATCCAAGAAGGAATCTCTCTATCGGCAATTCACCTAGCCGGAGAGAAGAACTTGACAGCGGACGCTCTGAGCAGGCAGAGCACAGTCTCCCACGAGTGGGAGCTAGCTCAGGAAGTCCTTCAAGAGATCTTCGCCCTTTGGGGAACCCCTCAGGTAGATCTGTTCGCCACCAGCCTAAACAGGAAATGCGACCTGTTCTGCTCAAGGGAATTTCCCCCGAGAGGAGCTCTGGGAGACGCGTTCATAGTGGACTGGGAGTTTCCGCTTCTGTACGCGTTCCCACCGGTCCCTGTCATTCCACAAATGATCAGGAGGTTGAGAAGATTCCGGAGAACCATGATCCTAATTGCCCCGGATTGGGCCAGGAGAACGTGGTACCCGGACCTTCTAGACTTGTCCATCTGCCCTCCAATTCGACTTCCACTCAGAGAGAACCTACTCTCACAGAAGGGAGGTCAGGTTCTCCATCCAGACATCAAAACCCTCAACCTTCACGCTTGGCTTCTGAAAGGCTGAGGTACAAGGATTGGGACCTCCCTGATGATGTTATGGAGGTGTTGCTTTCGGCAAGGAGGCCAGCAACAAAGTCTTTATACCGCTGCCGTTGGAACAGATTTTGCAGCTGGTGTAGAGAACAGAATATCGACCCTTTTTCATGTGGTACACCAATGGTTTTGTCCTTCCTACTATATTTGGCAAATTCAGGCCTTCAAGTTGGCACCATTAAGGGCTATCTCGCAGCGCTATCCATCTTTAAGCGCACTGCGGAAGAATCATCCTATTTCAAATTACCCTTGGTAATACAGTTTCTAAAGGGGTTAACCAATGTTTATCCCCCAAGACCATTCCAAGTTCCCCTATGGGATTTAAACTTAGTACTAACTTTCCTGATGGGCACACCTTTCGAACCACTCCATTCTTGTTCGTTAAGATTCCTTACCCTTAAAACTGTTTTATTAATAGCTCTTACATCTGCTAGAAGGGTGAGCGAATTACAAGCTCTTTCTTGTAAACCCCCTCACACAATATTTCACAAAGACAAAGTTGTCCTGCAAGTGAAGCCTAATTTCCTCCCAAAGGTGGTTTCTGAATTCCATATCACTCAGAAGATTACCCTACCATCTTTCTATCCTCCTCCTCACCCGGGGAAAGAGGAAGAGAGGTTACACAGGCTAGACCCTAGAAGGGCTTTAAGTTTTTACATCAGTAGACTAGCCAGGATAAGACAGACAGACCAGCTGTTTGTAGGTTACGCAGGTCACAAGCTGGGGTTACCAATAACTAAGCAGACCATTTCCAGATGGATCCATTCTGGTATGTTATAAACTGGCAGGGAAAGAGCCCCCTCAAAACCTTAGGGCTCATTCGACCAGAGGTATTGCAGCTTCATCGGCCCTCAAAAGAGGCGTGCCGGTTAAAGACATCTGTGCGGCCGCTACATGGTCGTCTGTCCATACCTTTACACGTTTTTACAATTTGGATTCCTCCTCCAGTCAAGAGACTAGGTTTGGAAGGGCTGTACTGCATTCTATTCATCAATAGAAGGCAGCGTGAAGTCAGTACTCCCTCCTCCAATAATAGAATACTGCTATGGGAGCCTATATAAGATGAGGAATACGTCGGAGGACACAATCCCTTCGAAGAACAAGTTACTGCTTACCTTGTAACGTTCTTTTGACGGGATGTTCCTCCGACGTATTCCTCATCGGCCCTCCCATCCATCCCCGCAGTTCTACTTCCCGTGTTGTTGCAGCTTACGCTCCTTCAGGGTGATTAGTCTAGTCCAGAAAGTATTATTGTGGGCTACAAAACGGAACTGAGCAACGGACGCTGCGCGCGGCCTTTATAGGCAGGATGACGTCGATACGGCGGCTGTCGAGGGACATTGACTCGGAGGACATCGACGCGCAGCGCCCTCTAGAGAGAAAAAATGTTCCGAGGCCAGCAGAGCTGGAAGGAGATATCTAAGATGAGGAATACGTCGGAGGAACATCCCGTCGAAAGAACGTTACAAGGTAAGAAGTAACTTGTTCTTTGGACCCACTACAGCCATGTGAGACATTATCCAGGAAGCTGCCTCTTTGATCCACCTTAAGAAAGCCAATACCTTCCTCCCAGTGCACAGGAACCTTCCCCAGGATGTCCCATAGGAATGGGTGCTTCAAAGGCAACACTGACTTCACAAAGCCACGCTCGCAGTAGGGTGCAGATCACTGGATTCCTTTTTTTAAGTCCGCAGACATGGAAGGGGGTAGAGGTAAGGTAGCCAAAGTAGAGAGGTGGCCGAGCAAGGCGTTCCTCCATCTTGGTTTCTGCCAGGGCTCTCTACGACCACCCCAGCATGTCAGAAGACAAAGGGCACTAGTTACAATAGGCTGGATTGGACCCAGGATTGCTTTGGACCAATCCCCTGTGGCATTTTGCCCCCTTAGTGAATTCATCTTTGTCTTTTACAAGGAGGGTGCATTCAACCTCTGTTGGGAATGCAGTTAAAAGGTCTCTGCAAGAGATGCGGACAGAAGGCCACCCAAAACATCCTTAGGGAACTGTGGGAGTGACGCTCCTCTGGACCAACGCCTCACTGCTGCCTGAGTACTGGAACCAGGATCCTGCTCACTGGAGGTGAAAGACTCCCTGTTAGTGACAGACGACTTTCTGGACTGGAAGTGTGGAAATGAGTACTCATCGTGTCCCTGCAGACCCTCTATTGGGCCTCCCAGCAACCCCAAAGTCAAGAAGCAACTCGAACCCCGTTTCATTTACTTGAGACAAATTTGAGCCAGTTTGACCTGTCTCGTCACGATGTTGCAACAGTGAAGAGACCCGCCATGTGACTTGAATACTTGCTTACCGCTGTGGAAGCATTGGTGGAGCCAACTCCACTGCCAACCCCAGCTGTTGGATCCATCCACTTGCACCATCTCCAGCGCCGATGACACCCACAAAGATCCCCGTTTCAAAGCCAACTCACAACTGGATCAACACAATTGACCTGTTTTGACACCGGCCCGACTACAGGAAAGAGCCTAGAAGCCTGTCTCAATGCTGTCAAGCATCCGAGATGGAACCTACGCATTTTGAAGGACCATCGTGAGATTTATGCCCTCTTCGTGGCTTTTGCCAGCATATTTGCAATCAGTGACCTTGTTGCCAAGATCCTTGTGCCTATCGACCCAAACTGTTCTTTCTCATCCTGAGTATGCAGTCGGTTTCCCTTACATTAGTGGGTATTTTATACTGTTGATAGATCTTGATTGTACTTTTTTTTGTTTTGCAGCCATTGTAATATTGCTGTTTGGTTTGGTGCTGTTATTAGCTCCGACCCCTCCTCAGAGTATAGCCTGCTCTTAGCCCACCTTACCCCCTACCTGACTGTGCCGGTTTCCCCTTTGATAGAGATCACTGCTGGTTTGGTGATAGCGTGGGCTGTGTTGGCCGCTTAACAACTCCGCAAGCGCACAGGGCACTGCTAGGAGTTCTGCAATCTGCAACAGTGGAATTTGGCCCCTCTCGTGAACAGCGCCATCTATTTTCTTTTTTTTAATGTAGCCTTATTTGCTTGTTTTTGAAAAATGTAGCTATGAGCAGTGCACAACATAATTTACAATAAAACATCTTTGAATACTTACCAATTCAAAAAGAAGCCAATCTGTGTACATTGTGTGGAAATTAATCTAGGCTATCGCACTGTCCAATGCATCAAATACATTTGACATAAGTCACCAATTTAAAAATTTCTGTTCGCAATGTTAAAGTTACAAGAATAGGTTCTCTATAATTTTGTTTTAGCCAAAATTGGTTCTAGGAAATGCCTATGGAGAGAGCTATACCAATCACAAAATAAGAGGATGTGGGCATTATCTCGTTTCATTAGCCACTCGCATGACAGCCACCCAGGCTTTCGCGGCCAGTGGCAATTGGTACACGTGCAGTTTCACTATCAAAACTCGATCCCTCCAAGGTGGGATACAACCTAAATATAATTGATCGCCAGACAGTAAATGATACATATTTCATTTTTTCGTTATGGCTAATACTGCATCCCTTGGAGTAAACTTGCAGCCTTTGAAATGCTCTGCTCTGTGCTTGGCTTTAGTCTGTATTCGAAAAAGTATTTTATAAACATGCCCAGCTTTAGAGGCGTGTACTTACATGGGCAACATACTAATGGGTACATACGTATTCACACCCATGTTAAATCCATGGTTACCGGAGAGCACTGACGCATGGAACCGGTCAGTGTTAATTGCTGGGTCGCATGCTCTTAGATCGCTAGGCTTTTTTTGCGGAGTTTTTTGCCGAATATTTTGGCTGAAAAAACGTTTGTTTTTTTATTTTGGGGGTGGGAGTGTCCCCCAATCTACCTTCCCTATTTTGAGTTATTCGTCTGAAAATGTTCGGCAAAAAATTCTGTGGAAAAAAGCCTGCCGATGTAATAACGTCTTAGCATTTGCTGAGTCGAGACAAACCACTCTGAATAAGAGAAGTATTCCAGTACATAGATTTATTTTTGAACCAATGCAGCAGGTCACTTTTCCTAGGAGGTGTCGCACTAGATCACAAAACAATATTAACACCAAAACAGACCTGGGCCGCTAGGCCCACCTAGCTTGTCCATGTCCTGTCTCCAGCTTTTACTCTGGTTATTTAGGGAAAATGTAGCGTGTTTTTAATCCAGGCCATGTATTGAAGGTTAACATGAAGTTGTGGTGAGGATAACTTTTTCCACAACATGAGCCTTTCCATGGACAAATCTGCATTCCCATCTAGAAATTTCCTAACGTAGTGACAAACAATACTGTCTGAACGCTTTGTGTAACATGCCAGTTTGTTTGTGGTCCTGGTCAGTGTACACTGTGGAGGACGTGGGGAGAGGAAAGAAGGGGAGAAATATGTGCGCAAAGAGCAAACATTTTTTATTGAATAATCATTAATATGGCCCGATCCAATCAGCCTTTGGCCTCTAACAGTATGGCAGTTATTCTGTGATTTTTTTTTTTTTTGATTTTCTTTTTTAATCATGGAATTACTGCTAAACTATTTTATTAATACTGTCCGGCGGATTACGAAGTGTGATAAAACGGAGTTAAACCCCGTATTTGGGGGAACTCCATGGGGATTGGTGCACACTTACTGCGAGGTGCAATTCTCCTGCTGTAAATCTGCTCATATTTGGAGGTCAACACGTTTGATATAAATCCAACGCCAAACTCGGAATTTGGTCGTGTGGTAATTGTTACCGCCAAATATTGTGGTGGTAATGAAATTACCATGAAAAATGTACTGCACCGCCGAACTCATAATCAGGCCTTTGGTTGTGCGGACACCATATCAAGTGGCCCTTGGGGCTACTGCGCCCTGCCCAGTACATAGCAGACAAGTCCAGATTCCCTATGTCGCCTTGGTCATCTTGCATGCATATAGTCCGAGAAAAAATTAGGTGACTGATGTTTCAGAAAAATGCAAATTGTGCACAACCACACCCTCTCTCAGCCTTGATCAATAATCTAATGCGCACGGTTGGATCCTATTGGAAATGGCATCATTTTGAGTATGAACCACATGGTTTCCATTTGCCGCTTGTTGGGACCTCGTTTATATCTGAACCTAGGTAAACTACTTTGGTTTTCTTGCCATTCAGGGTTGTAACGTCTCAAGATGTCGTGCCAATTCCCACACAAAAGAAAGCCAGACACCCAGCAGGATCTCATTAGGAAGGACTGTATCAGCAAGTCAAAAACTTGCAGAGTTGAACTTTGTTGTGTTAACTGTCAGCGGAGCTCTGCAACATATCAACATGACATATGTATTCAGACACCATTACATATATTGCCACGTATCATGGAGTTCCTATGACAATCCTGCGGAATGAAGCGTTCGTCTGCATATTTTTCTGGATTACCCAATAGTCTTAATTGAGACTTTGCAGACTTCTGGTTTGTTTGTTAATGATCTGAGGTTCCTAAATGCATTATGGGGTTTCTTGCCCTCAAAGTTATCCAATTGACAGCAGCAGCACATAACATTAGCGGGCACAGAGGGACACATTGGTTTTGAATGCATCAGGCAACTGGCATCTTTGCTGCCCTACGCTTGGAAAGTGGTATCTTTGCTGCAAGTGTCAGTAGAAATGATGCACATGAGCAGGCAGAAAAATATGCCGGGCCCATGGGAGTCCACATTAGCAGAAGCATAGAGCCATGTCTGCCATGGAGAGTGGAGCACTAGTGTGGCACCTTGCTGAGTGTGGCAATCGTAGAAGCCAATCTGTGCCGGCAAGAAGTGTGGACCACAGTCATTGCAAGACCTCGCAGGGTGAGGACAACGCACCTCCCATCATGCAGAGTGAATACAGATTTTTTTTGCAGACAGACCACAGTTTCTTCCCTTAACAGATTTGCCGTGGGAACCAAGACAACTGGCTCTCAAGTCCTAAGCAGCTTCCTACTGCACGAACAGTAGCGGCATGACACATTGCCCCTGTCAATATAAAAACTGATCCACTTTCTAGTGAGAGTTGTCGAAATGTCACTTGATCCATAGGGGCAAAAATCCTAGCTCTGGCCCTACAGAAGATGCACGTGGATAGCAATAGATGCTCTCAATTACTAACTATGAAGGCACAACCAACCACTTAGCTTTGAGATATTATTTCGCCTTTTCCTACTGCTTTGTGTTGCGGCATTTAATTGGTTTCCTTTCCAGCTAAAGTG